>NW_011350414.1:114018-140219 GCF_000735185.1 Notothenia coriiceps
AATGGCTTTGAAGCCAAGTCTTGACATATATCTCTGAACTTGTTCAGTGGAACACTGTATGTATGTGTGATGCTTTTGTCCAAAACGTGTTAACCAGACCCCTTCGGAGAACCAAAAATGTGATTGTGACCTTTTTTTAAATGTTTACTGTTTTGGAACTCTTAAAGAGTCATAACAACTATCAAAATGTTAGCAGAAACTGACAAAATCTAGATTGACATTGGGTATAATTTGTATAAAGAAAGACACATTTAAAACTATTAACGTGGCAATTAGTTAATGCACAAATGTTTGTATGTACGTATGAATGTACAAATAAATGTACGCACGTGTCTGTGTGTATTTGTGTTTGTGTCCCTGCATCACTGTGCCAGGCAGGCTGTGTGTTGAGGTGGCAGAGTAGGGCTCTGTGAGTGTGTGTGTGTGTGCGTGTGCGTGTGTGTGTGTGTGTGTGTGTGTGTGTGTGTGTGTGTGTGTGTGTGTGTGTGTGGAGAGCAGGTGTGCCTGGCCGCCCTGCGCAGCTTGCTGCCCATCTGTGCTCCCGTCTGTGTGCCGCCTGCGCCCACGCTCTGCCAACAGCACCACACCACGGCAAGAAGACCCAGGAGAGAGGGATGCTGAGAGACGAGGGGAGGGATGGAAAGAAAAGCGAGAGATCGACGGGAGGAGGAGAGGAGAGGAGTGAGGGGGAAGGATGAAGGGAGGAGCAGTGAGAGGAGGGGAGAGGGGGATTACAAGCCTGGGAGCATGAGGATAGGAAAGGGAGCAAAAGAAAGTGGTAAAGGAGTGGAGGGGGCTTTGGGTCTACAGAGTATGCATGGAATCGCAGGGAATGGGTTTGGTGGGTGATAGAGTGGAGGTTTTTTTGGGGTGGGGGGGGGGTAGTGGCTGGCTAGATGCCCATACATACCCCCCTCCTTCATTATCCCCTTCATTCCTTCCCGTTGTTCCCCCCTCTCTTCATTCATCCTCTTATCCTCACCCCACCATCACCTCTTGGCTCCATCAGTGCAGATTACTGTGGACCTGTGTGACACTGCTACACACTGTTCTGTTAGCTTCCCATCGCTGGGTTTGGACCCTGCATTGGGATGAATGGGACTCCTAAAAAAGGGTTCCTCAATGTTCTTCCAGACACGTTTTTACAAAGATATTGGCTTTGTAAAGTCACCAGGGTATTCCCAAGCTGCTACAATGTAAGCGAGGCTAATTATTAGGTTGTAGACCCAGAGGTAGAATCCCCAAAACGGGGTAGATTATATTAAATTAGCCTACCCAATGGCCTATAAAAATCAATTTTAGGAAATACCAAGAGTGAGAGCATGAAAACCCAAGGTATACCAATTACACCATCTCCGGATCTTCATTACCATATGTGGTGAATGGCAAATTAAAGCAATTCCAAATGAGGGTTAAAGTAAACCAATGTATTCTACATATCAACAGTGAACTCACTTAATTGTGGCATTTAAAGTAAACTGAAATGCTTACTCAGAGGGGTATGAAATGACAAATAAAGATATACAGAATGTCTTAATCTCTGTTTTCTGTGTGTTTTATTTTGTATTTTTGAAATGTCCTTTATTTAGCTAAAAACACTGAGTAGGCCAATGGTAGCGTCTGTGATGCAGGCAATCCTGTAAACTTCCCATTTGGTTACTGTGAGCCTTGCTATGCAAAGCGGTAACGGAGGCCCCCCAATAGAATTCTGATTCATAATTAATATTTATAATCGAGTGTAAACGGACGCCGCGATTTGGAGTCATGCTGACAAGACTTGCTTTTGGACAGACGCTCAAAGTCCTGAAGGACCGCTGGCTCAAAGAGCAAAGATTCCACTTAGACACAAGCAGACCAAGAGCCGCACACACACAAACATGAGAACACACATTTATACAAATGTACTCATGGCACAGAGAGGAATACTCAAGGCTGATATGAAGAGTGCCTGACTTAGTTGATTACATTTGGATAGCCTGGAAAAGTTACCTAAAAAGTAACATGAGATTAGTTGTAAAAAAGAAAAAGGTGAATGCTGAATTAATGTGCATGCAAGTGTATAAATGTTATTTTTACTCTATTAGTGTGAGCATTTTGCCTTTATGTACATCTAAGCTGCTTCATTAGCAGGGGCTTGAGTGTTCTGCGCTTGTGTGTGTGTGTGTGTGTGTGTGTGAGTGTGTGTGTGTGTGTGCACGTCTGATGCCGGGGGCCCCCAGCACGGTTCACAACCCAGCCTAACAGAGTGTGAACGTCCCCCCGCTGAGCTGATACTGATATAACTGTCCTGTAAGTGGTGTTGACACCGGCATTATTACCCTGTCAACCTCCATCTCTACTCAGCTTAAAGGCGTCAACCGGGGGCCCGAGCGTGTTAAGGACCACTGTCTCTGCATAGCTCTGCTCCAGCCCAAATAATACATACAATACAAATACAGCTGCACAAAGGCCGGAAGGGGAAAGAGAAGGGGAACACTAGGGAGGTGGAAGGAAGGAGGAGAAAAGGAGGGGGGCTACACTTACTTTCGCCACCACCTACACAACTCTTTCAAGATAGAAACATCAGAGACCCAAACACACACTGAGAGGGTGGCTGCACTAGGAGGTTATCACCACCAGGTGGCATTTTCCTGGCAGATAGAGAGCATGGTGAAATGCAAATAAAGCAACAAGGCCTTGGGCCAGGCTTCTCAGCTAGCTCAGACTTCACTCTGTAGACTGCAGAGAGAAGCAGGCCAGCAACGGAGAGAAAGGGAGACAAAGAGATGAAAAGGGAGAGAGATGTGAAGTGAATAAAATCAAAGTGAAATATGGAGCCGTGAATATTATTGAGATGTGAGTAGGAGCTTATCCCTTCTGCATTTTGCCCTTAGATAGCAAGATCCAACGCATACCATGCACGCTATCGCGTTCAAATAAAGTGTTTCAAATCAAACTGCCTCACAGCTTTAGACCCAGGAGCTGAGCGCCGTTAGACAACAAAATAAAAGAGATGCAGAGACAGAAAGATTCTGGGGAATCTGGATTTGCAAGAGAACAGATCATGGTCAGAAACTAAAAACAAAATACATAGCATTGTGACAGGATGCATATTTGCGGCAGAAGAGAATAGCAATAAAAGAACGAGAGAACTTTGCAAAAAGAAAGCAGGGAGAAAGTAAATTACAAGGGGGACTGGGAGAATGTATAGAGTTCAGCAGAATATGAAATAAGCAGTGACAAAACTGTACAGCATTGTTTTACTTTGGGTTAAGAGAACTGGAGTTAAAGCACAGTCTGGAGCACTTTGCAAAAATAAATGTCACAGAGAAAGTATGGTGCAGAGCTGAATATAGAGCTGCGGAGCGAGGGGAGGCCTGTGTTGAGACTTGGATTTCTCCGCCCTGAGTCCCTCTTCCTGCTGGCCCAGATACATACTGTGGGTCTTTGTGCTGAGGCTGGTACACACACTTCCTGTCTGGCCAGTAGAGGGGTGCTTTAAGGTAAGCCTCTCCCATGTTCTAGCACTTGAACTGTCTTTTTCTCCATTTTCCTGTCTTCCTGTGTTACATTTCATATTTCTCTTTATCTGTTGACCACCTGCTTTCTGCCCACACTCTTCCCTATTTAACATTAGTGTTATTTATCAAATGCCTCCTACACTAGTTCTCTTTTTCTCACGTGTATCTCCCAAGCTCTTTGTCTTTCTTTTTGAGACACATAAAAGAAAGTGAATTACACTAATAGAAGGCTGGTGCACTTGCACAGCCAAGGACACGTTGATAAGAGTGAGAAAACATCCTCAACACACACAAACACACACACACACACACTCACAAAGTGATACTAAGCAGGGTTGCCAACTCCTCCGAAAGCACCACTGAGATAACAGTGATAACAAACATTGTTCCTGCAGCCAAGTCTTTTTCTCCCGAGGAACACTTCAATGAAAATTCAGAGTAAATGTGCCACTTTATGCACATAACAATACGTCAATAAGTCAGCTGGGTGAATGTGCTGCACTGGAAAGCATGAGACCCAATTACAGAGGATCTGTTCTTTGCTCATGAGAAATGCAATTATGAAAGTAAAGACAGAAGCAATCCGTTTGAATGCATTTGAAAATAATGATTGTTCTTTTGGGAATGCATAAAAGCCATAATCTAAATGATTTTCTTTCTGGAAAATGAAAGTTGTAATATAATATGAATTAACTTATACATTCAAACAATTGCCACAGTGTTATTACACAGTGCATCATGCTGTTGTATACAGTAGGTAGACACAGTTGCTCCCTTCTGGGTTGTTCACATACAGTCAACACTCAGTGGGCCGGACACTGACACAATATGTGTCTCACTGGGAAGTAGGAACAATCCAAGTGACTCAATCCTGTCAATCTGTGCCAAGAGGACAGAGGGAGGGTGGGAGGCAGAATGTACGAGCGCTTTGTGAGGTGGGTGGGGGGGAAATCAAAAGAAAAGGAGGAGCAGGGATGCTAGCAGGAGAGGAGGAAAAGAGCTGTTGGCAAGTAGAGTAGAAAAGTGAAAACAGTGCATGACATAAAGGGCGATGTATATAATACTGTATATATACATGGAGGAAAACTCCAGGAGAGCAAACATGATCAAAGAGGTCACGCTGTCACGTTGACAATACACACACACACCCACAGAAGAGCGGAAGGATATGGAGCTAGAGCTGCCAAGCAGTGGTCAACTTTGACCCTTTGGCACTGGAGCTGGAGATGATGCCAGCCAGACAGCTCAACGCAGGAAGTAGAGCAAACCGTGTGTTTGAGTGTGTGTGTGTGTGTGTGTGTGTGTGTGTGTGTGTGTGTGTGTGTGTGTGTGTGTGTGTGTGTGTGTGTGTGTGTGTGTGTGTGTTTGTGTGTACACAGGGGTGTGGACACACATTAGCCAATCACAGGCATCAAGTCAGATCGTATGAGCCAATGAAAGCAACATTTGACAAGGTTGACGTTCGCCCATTTCATGCCATGTCAATATGTGTTCGTGTTAGCGGTTGTGTGCATTTGGACCAGTGCGTTCGTGTGTATGGAGAGTGTTGCTACGCAGACTGAGGATTAAAGACCATGTAGGAAGATTGTGGGAGGGCGGAGGAAGAGAGGAAGCAGAGGAGAGGACTTGGCAGCAGAATGGAGACAGTGAACTTGTGCCCTGAAGTGCAAGGTCTCAGGAGCTAAACTGCCATATTATCAAGTCTGGCTCATGGGGCACACGCTTCAAACACACAATATACTGCACGTACAGTATGGTGCTCAAAAAGACGAGCCATGTTGTAAACACACTTTCACATATGCACACACACTCTTGAGTCACTCTTTGTCTATTGTACGGCCTGGGGAGGGCAGATGGAGAGAGTGAAGAGGGGCAAAGGGTGAGGTCATGTGAGGGAGCTGGAGCCAGGCGCGACGGCCAGCCTGAAGTCAACCCAGTGTCAGAACAGCCAATGGGTGACCCCGTGAGGATGGGCTTGTGTCTTTTTTGGATGTGATCTTTCATGAAGCATTGTGTCATAGACTCAGATAAAACAAGTTATGAAACCGGGCTTTGGGGCTGTGGCCAAATATATAAACAGCTGGGTAGCGGATTCTCAGCAAATTATTCAACAAGGAAATTCCTCCTTACTGCATCACCCAAACACAGGTGAGCCTATAAAAAAGATTAAAAGACGGGGGAAACGATAAAACATTTATAGGAAATAATCAATCAAAATGGATGTGTGCGAGTATGGAATGAATATTAATCTTGATCTTTTAAACGCTTACACACAACTTGTATGAACATGTTCAACGTACCGACACATGCTGAGCTGTAAAAGAGTAAAAGATGTCTGCTGTAGGGAGAGACAGATGGCTAAAGATCCAACATACATAAGAAAAGTCACTCTACAGGATGTAGTAGAAAAACAATGCACAGAGAATGTCAACAAGCTAATCCAACAAAAGACCATAGTGGTAACCCTCACAGCTAGAAAAGCTCCAAACAGCTTGGAGTCCAGACAAAAAAAGTGAAGGCACCAACACAGACAAGTAGATAAACCAATCAGGATGTAGATGTGAAGTAAAGCAGACCACCATCTGGTGGTATAGGCGCTCCCTGGGAAGCCGCATCGCTGCCACCTAGGGTCAATTCAAGTGTGTGTTTGAAAGAAAGAAAAGGATTTGGGGAGTGAGAGGAAAAACAAAGGATTTAAGTATACATATGGTGTGTGTTTATGATCAGTAAATGCATATGTACATATATCCTAACTCTGCGTTCAGAAAAGAGCACTCAGTCTGGGCAGAGGACCTGTGGGCGACACTAAGGCCAGACAACAGAGGCCCACAGTCATTTACTGTTTGGATCACAGACAAAGCATGTGTGTACCAACAGAGCACAAGTCACCAACACACTGAACATTTGTATGTGTGTGCAAGTTGTTCTCCTTGTTTTGACTGCCCTAACCAGCAATTTCCGTAATTTGTTTTCCTTCCTATTTCTCTTGTTGTCTATCTTCACCTCATTCGTTCTATGCAGAGACCAGATTCATCTATTGATTCATCTTACTGTGTCTTAGCGTTTGTGTGAGTCTGTATATAAAGATCGCACCCCCCAACCACCACCACGTTGCAGCGCTTAGCCTGTAAGCCCAACCCGCTTAATGTCTCCGCACTAATTCAAATTCTAAATCTAATTCACCTCCTTACCAAAATCACCCTACGCATCATCCCTGTGCGACCACAGCTAAGCTACTCCAAACACACACACACACACACACACACACACACACACACACACACACACACACACACACACACACACACACACACACACACACACACACACCATGGTATTTGACTGTGCTGTATAGTTAATCCATATTAATAGTGCTTTACTTTAGCCTACGACCCTAATCAATCAAATTCAGTGAAAGCCTGCATCCAAAGCCTGCCAAAATATACAGGCAGAGCATTCATACAAACATACCTCATATTCGTTTTTGGATACTGACTACGGGCACAGGAACATAAACCAAACATTAACATGGTTATTATTCTCCTCAAATGAGCAGAATTCATCAATCAGACATGATCATTTAGATCCACTGTATAGAGCTAGAACATGGGATGCATGCGTGTGTATGCAGAGGTTGAGTGTGAGCAGACCTGATCTGCTGTAATCTAACCAGTGATGTAATGCCTGGTGCAGCCACAATAATATGTTACATAACCTTATAACAGGTTTGTGAACCCTGAGGTTCACAGGGTTCATATGAAGTATGAATGGCTGCTTTGTCAGGAACAGATATATGTACAGATCAACATAAAAGGCATTTAAGTAATAAGCTCAAATCAAGGCATTAGCGATTATAACATGAAGCCACTGAAGAATTCCCATGAAGCACTGGTGAATATTTAAATAATAAAAAAAAGCAAGGCCCTGAAATCAGTCCAGAGTATTTTCAAAAAGGGTCCAGAAATCCTGAAGCTAAATTCTGAGGAGGACCGGTTTTAAAAAGCAAGATTGACTAAATTCAAGCAACAGGGCCACAGCACTGACTGAACACAAATGGCTACATTCAGCCCCCAAAATGGCTGTAGTCAAATCAGTATTAACATACCCACTGACTCACAGCATACCTCCTCGGCCCCCCAACTGTTCTTAGCTCAGAGGGGAAAGCTTTTGATTTGGTTGTGACTGGCAGCTCATGTAAACACTGCATCAGCCAGTGAGCGATAGTAGAGACCGGGAGAGAGTTGAACGCCTGCCAAAAGCTGCAAAGCCAAGTTTGGCCATATAGCACGCTGTGTGTGTGTGTGTGTGTGTGTGTGTGTGTGTGTGTGTGTGTGTGTGTGTGTGTGTGTGTGTGTGTGTGTGTGTGTGTGTGTGTGTGTGTGTGTGCATGTGTGGTGAAAAGAGGGGTTGTATGTGCAGGCATGAGTGTGTACATACAGTATGCGAGCACATGTGTGTCTGTGTTTAACCCATTTACGTAACAGACGGGGTCCCTGGGTTCAAGCAAATTTAAAGACTGAGCAAGCGAGCAAGAAAGGCAGAGAGAAAAAAAGGAGAGGAAGGAGCTATATGAGGAGGGTGAAAGAGGGGGGCAGGCTAGCAAGTTCTGCCAAAATAAAAAAAAGGAGGGATGAGGTGGGTCGAGAATTGTAAAGAAAGACAGCAAGCAAGCAGGAAGGAAAATGTAGGAGTATAAACTTCAGGGAGAGGAGAAAAAGGAAAGAGAAAGAAAACCCCCTTTTTTCAACTGCTTCCCTCGTTTCTAAGCACATGGCTTTGTTCAAAAGTGGAGGCACAAAGCAACAGACACCTGACAAAGGGATTCTGATGGAGGAAGTTAGACGAGGCAGAGGCTGAGACACAGAGGGCTGCTTGGACAACACTCAGAAAAGTGATTAGGACACTAAGATGTTGCCCTTGACCCAGAGGAGGGGAGAGAGTCAGACACAGAAGAGTGTGAGAAAGGAGAATAGAAAGGCGGGGAACCAGGGACAGAAAAGGGAGTACAGAGACAAGAAACCATGAAAGTGAGAGAGAGAGAGAGAGAGAGAGGAGATGGAAAAAGGGTGGAAGAGGGAGAGAAAGAGAGAAGCATGAAGGCTTGTTTCTGGTGGGACTCCAAGAGCCAGCATCTGTTTGGCTGGGGCTCAGAAAAGTCTAGTGTTTCACCCTGCAGCGCCCGGGGGAATGCTATTCCAGGCTGCATGGGCTTCTATGAAAAACAGCTTTATGTGGAAAAGGGGATATGGAGGGAACCGGGGAAGGAGAGGCAACAAGGGAAGGAAGGACAGCAGGAGTGAGAGGAATGAGGGAAGGGAGGGAGAAAAAGAAGAGGAGAAGAACATACAGGGAAGCAATGAAATGATGAAGAACAGAACGAGTCAGATGAATGATAAAGTGCAGGGCCTTATTAGGCGTGTAGAAAATGGCAAGATAAGAGAAAAGACAGACAGAGAGAGAGAGAGAGCACAGGGAACATGAGGGCTATGTGATCATTTGACCTGCTCATAATATTTATTCAAAACTAAAAAAGGACCAGGGAACCATTAAAAATACACACTGGATTTGTGTCCCTCCTCTACATCTGGGCTAGGCCAGCTGTGTTGTGGCTCTCAGCCCTGGGCCTCCTCACCTGTCAGTCAGACGGCTGAAGCCCCCCCCAGGGACAACAAACAGCTGGCAGACAGGTGCCGATGCTGTCCGCCTCCCTGTGTGTGTGTGTGTGTGTGTGTGTGTGTGTGTGTGTGTGTGTGTGTGTGTGTGTGTGTGTGTGTGTGTGTGTGTGTGTGTGTGTGTGTATGTATGTAGATGCACAGTGTATACATACAGTATGGACAGGCCCAAACAAACATCTACAACATCTAAAGTGGATTATTTTTCAAACGAGTGACATAAAGGCAGTCATTCAGTGTGTGTGTGTGTGTGTGTGTGTGTGTGTGTGTGTGTGTGTGTGTGTGTGTGAGAGGAGGGGAGGTTATGGTATAAAAGCGGGGCTCTGAGCTTAATCAAAAGCAGAGGCACTTTCCCAGGAAAAACAATGAGGGAAAGCAAAGTTTACATGAGCTAACTGACAGAGAGGGAGGGAGGAGAGAGGGATGGACGAGTGAGGGAAGTTGGAAGGCAAGAAAATAAACATATTGGGGAGTTAGAGCATGGAGACAGATAGAGTAAATGAGAGGGAGAGAGAGGGAATGGTGTCTCAATGTGACGGAATAATACAATGAAAATCTGTTTTTCATTTCTTGATATCACTATTTCTCCGTCTCCAACCCCGTCTTGCTGTTTGCTGTCTTTTTTTCTGCCTTCATTATACATTTCCGAGATACTGTATTTGGTGATATGAGTCTTAACATTTCATCACATCATTCGTATGTTAATTTCAGTTTAATTCTACAGTGGAACAACTCGCTCTCTATCTAACTCCCTCTAGATCCCACTGGAACACATAAGCCTGTCCTATCAGCTTTGGGGGGATTTCAGTCATTTTAAGGCATTTCACTTGTCCTGCCTGGATTGATGTTGAGCAAAGCTTCTTCATAAACCACCAAACCCAAACATAAATCTGCTGAGGGTTAGATGAGGACAGAGCAGACAGACAGAAAGAGGGACAGACAGACAGATAGACCAGAGACAGAGGGATGGTTATGGGAAGGTGCGAGATGACCACAGGCCTTGAACGTCTCGTGACTGAAATGAATGTGGAAACGTTTCAGATTGATGCCAGCAGGTTTTTTTTCTGGATGCGGTGTTGGGGTTTTGCTGTGAGCAGGGTGGGCTGGTGTCAAACTTTTACCAGCAGTTACGTTTGGAAATAATATCTATCACATTATTTATCCACCAGTTAAGCTGAGGATGAAGTAAATGTACTCGATGCACCAAGTTAGATCAAGACAAACTGTTACACAGCTACAGTATATCAAGGCCAAACAGACAATATGCTATGGTGGATCTTTTATTTCTTTTTGACAAATATAGAACGTCACAAGGCACTTCACGTTCTGATCCACACATTCATCAACAGTGCAAGACTGCGGTTGTACTGGACAGCTCACAGGTGTGTTACATGCATACACCCCCATTGCATTGCCTTAAATCAAAACACATTATCAGTCATCCTGCCTGGATGAGTAGGAGTCAAGTTAAAGAATGAAGATAGCCTTTTGCATCCCCTCAAAGGGCCACGCTATCTCTGACAAACGCATCATTACTCTTCTCCATTCACCTCTTCCTGTGTTTGAAGTGTCTCCCATAGACGAGGCTTTCTCTAGAAAGCTGTAAATATCCCAGCTAAGTGACTGCTTTGAGCTTAGATGTGCATTAGCGTTATCTTTAGTTGCGCAGCTCTCCTGGCGATTTATACCAAGGACCTTCATGGTGAGTAAAGAGGAGATGATGGCAGATGACGATAAAATAAATACTTTAAAAACAAAAGCCCACAGCTGAGGTAAGAGACTGAACAAACAGTATTTAACATTGTATGGGTGATTTATCCGTCAAGTAAAGGATGCAACCCTCCACAGACAAGGCTGATACATGTAGTCTTGATTTCTTTCTGCTCCGCTGTGTTTTCTTACGTTTCTTCCTATAGCAGGATCATTTTGTACCAGGTTACAATAGACCTACATCATCTAATATTCTATACCCATATAATATTTGGTTATGTCTGGTATATTTTTTTTTATCATATTGTCACAAAATATTCAAAACATTTGAGCAAAGAACTGTCGAAAGATGTCAATCCCAGCCAAGTCGTTTTCATTTTGTGTATTGTAGATGGTGTTAATAATGTATTTCTTCTAGTAGTTCATTTTTCACTGTAAAAAGATGAGACCAATATGTGATGTTGGGTTTCAAGGTTAAGGATTGCATGTTTTCTTACAGGTCAAATTGTGTTTATAACATAATTATTAAACTCTTACAAAACGTACTAAATAAACTCAAAGTAGTATGGATATGAACATAAACATCAATGTAAAAAGCCTTTAACAGTCATAAGGATAACTAGCTAAAAAGTGTGATTAGTTCATCATGAAAGTACAGTATATCAGTACATTTAAAAAACCCAGTCATCTGGCACTTCTTTTAAAGTAATCAACACCTGATGAAAGAGAGCTGATGAAATGAAACGAATGTCTACTGACATGTTTATAGGAAATGCATCCTTCCATGAAGGAATGAATGTCCTTTTAATCTCCTGGCTTTTTCTCACTGGTACCACTTTTCCCCCTTACCAGAATCCTGTCTAAAACAGTAACCCTGCTTCATGATTGTTAGCGGCTTGTATGTTTGGCGTGTTTAACATTTCATGGTAGTGTGAAATAATGTATCATCGGGAGGTTTAAAATCCTGAACCTATTTATTAAGTGTGTGCTATCTGTCCTGATAACGCCTGTACACTTGTTACTGTACGATGTGGCTCTCTTCTGTCTTTGTGCAAACTTTATTGTTCAGCCCTGATAGCAATTATTTCATGGACACATTAATGTGTGGAGAGACTTTTTCACACAGCAATATATACACAGTGGATTGCACTTGAGCTCAATAATAAAACATATGTGTTTCGAAAATCTGCAAATAAAGAATATGCATCAGAGGGAAGACACACACACACACACACACACACACACACACACACACACACACACACACACACACACACACACACACACACACACACACACACACACACACACACAGAGCCATATGGGCCATAGCATAAGTGAATTGGCTGTTTTAATGAGTGCTGTTGAATGCATGTTTACTGCTACATTGAAACCGTCTGCACTCAACACTTTCTCTCTCTGTTATGTGATGAGACAGCCATATGATTTCACTTATCCACGGCCTTGGTCTGAGAGCCTCCAGGATGGGGATAGTGACGAACTAATAATCCCCCTTTCCTGCAATTATCCTCCCCCCCTCCCTCCATCACTCTCTCTCTCTCTCTCTCTCTCTCTCTCTCTCAATTATTCTCTTTCCCTCTCAATCACGGCTCAGCTTTGTCTGTTCCTTCCCTTCTCACTCAATTTCTCTTTATTTATGTTTCACAAGTTAACCTTTCCCTATCTCCCCCAACAAGCCTGTTTCTCTCCATTCCTTCTTTCCATAATATGCAAACATTTATGATTACACCTCATTTGTGATAGCAATACTCTTTATCCTTTGTATATATTTCTCTTTGCTTATATCAAACCTGCTCACGCTTTCTCTTGCAGCTTATAGAGGAAATGCTAGCCCACAAAGGGAATGAGAATTCAGTCTGTGCATCCCGTGGTTCACATAGATAGGTTACTACATTCCACATCCTGTTACACAATCACGCAGATGTGTCCTGTATTGGACTGTGTTTACCTCCAGAGAGACTGCTCATTCTTTACACTGCCAATAATCAAACACTAATGTATCTCAATGAGAAAAAGTCTTAATGTAACGGGTCGTGACTGTGGCTTGCTATGACTGGTTACAACTGGTTTCAATATTACCATACAATTAGAGTAGAGGAGTGTATGAAGTCAACAACATGCTGATGTATTGTGACAGACAGCGTCGTTAACAGAGGTGGTGATGTAATCCACTTGGGGGCTTTGTAGCTAAACTACTGACGCCCTCGCTGATTGTCTCTCTCATGGGAGACAGCGAGAGGGACGGGAAGCAGGAGGGAGGTATGGCTAATGCAAATAAAAAAAGACACACTGTGTTCGTGATCACTCTGACGTTGGGTTCATGCGCATTAGTGTTCACTCCCTTACACTCTAATCAATGTGCGTGATCAATAAGTCTGTGTCAGACTGTTTTAGCTCAGGCTGGCTGATGTTCAATACTCAGAAATCATAGAGCTCAGCTTGGGGCGTAAGGCCCTGTAAGGCCGCGTTATTAGCTCCAACAGCCGCAGATCCTCCTGCTTTGGCTTCTTAACAGCTGATCATGATTATATGAGCTTATTGACAAGCTAATGGTGAATCAGGGCTACCAGGGATTGTTCAGCAAGGATTACTGAGGGAAGTATTGGGGATAAAGGGACCATTATGGCTATGGTGGTGCTGATGATGAGGCCAAGCTGATCATCAGTGGGATAGAAAGAGCAAAGAGATTTACACAGTTCAAATATCTCGTGCTGCTTCAATATCTCTGCGGAACACTTTGCGATGTTGGTGCGGGTCTATTCGTTTCATGACTACTTTCAATTCTGTCTAACTTTGAATTGGTTCTGCCTGTTGACATTCTTGAGTTTGCCCATGTGAAAGTCACAAAGCTCATTTTTCTCAGTGAAATAGTGGACTGACAACTCAAAGTGGAAGAAAGCGGCGTGAAGCAGGCGGAGCTGAGACGCCTAGCTGATCAAACACAAGGTGGAGTGACTCGCTCAGATTAACTCTCCTCTGGCTTTTCAAACAACACTGACAGATGCATACCCCTCCGCACTCTCGTTTGTCAGAGATCTATTCCTGCACTTAAAGCACACTCTCCCCCATACACACACACACACCCATGCACACACTCAAAACTCAAACGGCTTACGCTACCTTTGTCACCTCCCACACACTGGTTATCTCCAAGGACACAAAACCCACAAGATCCCCTACCCAATTTCCACGCATGCAGCCTAAATGGAGCTGTAAGCAGGCATTAAGCCTGACGGGGAGAAAGGGAACAGGAAAAAAATACCAATGCTGGAGAAAAGGAGGAGGAGATGGATGGAGGGAGGTAGTGAGAGAGGGAGGGGAAGGAGGGGAGAAACAGGAGGTGGATTTCTATTTAACACTGACTTTCATCTCCGCTTTACAACATACTTAGGCAGGGCTTTTTGGGTAAGGTAGGCGCTTTCTGCTTTTTGTGCACACACAAATGCTCCCCCTCCTCACCCAGACAGAGAAAGACACAATGAACGCTCTGTACTTTTAATACCACACACACACACACACACACACACACACACACACACACACACACACACACACACACACACACACACACACACACACACACACACACACACACAGCACTGCAATCCCTGCCAGACTTAAGAAAGTCTTGGTTGCTAGCCAAGGTATCTGAAATAATACTCTACAGCTCACAATACTTAATGTAACTTTTTCTTTTTTTTTAAATGAGAGATTAGAGGTGATCTCCTTTCACTGACAATGCTTCAACCCGTGTGGTTGGAGTATCTGTAGTTTGGACTGGGTACAGGCCAGGGAATGAACCATGGGCAGCACTGGGCAACAGTACAGGCTGAAAATATATATCTGGATACTTCAGACATAGATAGACATACATGTTAACCTAAGCTTCAGCTTTACTTATGTTTTCAAAATCCATCATCATAGGTTCCAAGTCATACAAGGAATTACTTTATTTTTACATGGCTTATCTAACCACTAACAAGCTTCCAACTCCAGTAGAAATCATAAGGGGTATTTTTATTTATCCAAAAAGTGTTTTCCAAAAGGTCGTTTTGATCCTTTATGGTATGTGAGGATATCAAAAACGATTTGAGGGGCAGCAGAGCGCCTGCTTTTGCACCTTTAAAGATGAAAGGAAGCAGAAAGACACAAGAAAGGTTGAGAGATGACAGAAAGAAAAACACTTGCCCACAAACACCACTGCTCTCCCTCTCTCAAACAAGCAGACACTTCATTCAGCAGCCTCAGTTCAGAACTCCTACACACTTCTTCAGACCTTTGACTGATCAAGGACAAAAGTGAATGCCTCATTTCTCCTGTTCTCACTCATCTCTCCCTGTTTTGCTTTTCAGAGGACTGAAGACCGTCTCTGCCTGTTTGTCTGCATCTTACAACACATTTCCCTGCAGCGGATCACAAATCCAATTTCTTCTTTAACAACTCCAAGCCTGAGAGCACATTTTTTGAAATATACAAATGTGTTATATTTAAGTTCAGTTGTGGACGGCAATTTATTTAAACGTGTTTATTTGTGTGTCTGATTAATTGCATTCAATCAAGACACATTATTAGAAGTACTTATCTCCTTTTGTCTTATTTATTCCTCCACACTGATGTTTCCAATCTAAAGCCTCCATCATGCACATGTGCACACGTCAAATATAAAATTAGGGTTTTCAAATCGGAAATCTAGCCGTCACAACTTAGATTATCATCCTGATAAAGACAATATATTTTGTACATGATAGTATTACTCCTTCTCTTTGGGAGCATATACAACATTATAGCTACCTTACCGTCATTGTGCCTTATTACAACACAGTGGACTCAAATATTATCTGAGAATTTCACAGAATCCACCAAAAAACTCTCGACTGAGTGACGGGGCTATCTGATGTAGTCAGTCTGCCGACTAGCAGGGTTAAGGAGCTGCCTGACCGTCTGTCTATCACTACAAGATGGACGCTTATCTGACCTGTGGCCGGTACAGTAGTGATCGTGTTCATAGAATTCCTTTATCAAGTCCTCTGCTACAACAAGGCTGCTCTTAAGATCTGATTAAGTGTTAAAGAAAAACTGAAAACCAGTCATTTCCTAACTTAACTAGGCTGTGATCATGCTTATGGTCACAGCTCTTTTTCTAAGTAGTGGCATGACAACAAGAAGGCTGGAGTGTCTGTTTCACTAATTCTGCCTTTTATTATTAACTGTTCTCTGATCTGGTTACATATTTTGTTTTAGCTTTCATTTAGTGACACAAGTTTTGCTTGTACGCTAACTTGCATTTATTGACAGCTGCGATAGGTCTGACTTTTAAGCATATTGTAAATGGAGGATAGGTTAGGTACTGTAAATCACTGCTTTAGGGTTTAAGACACAACGGACAAGTTCATAATTGATCCCTCTTTAACTTCAAGATTTAAAGGCTTTCATTTCATATGCACAATAGCTAGGCTAACTGACCACTGACCAAACTCACCGACCGAAGCCTTTCAATATATCAAGTGCACAAAAGGTGTCTCAGCATCCATTGGCTGCTCCTCACTCTATCCAGCATTAACAGTGGGCTGTCTGTATGTCAGCTGCCCTTTGCATGACCCAGTCACTCAGCAGAGGAAGAAGTGATTAGCAGGACTGTAGTAGCAGGAGCCCACCTGCTCTGACTCAATAGGAGCCCTCACACAGCTAGAGTCAACAGAATTTTAATCACATACACAAAGACACACTTGCACAGACAAAGACACACAAAGATACATAGGGACGCACACACACGGAAAATTATTCACATAGGGAGTGCTCCCTCACACGTACTCCCCCACAGACTCTTTCATCCTAGCAGATAGATAGAAAGAGGAAGGAGGCAGAAGAGTGATAAAGGCCCAGACAGCAGTAAAGGGGGGTGAGAAGGGAGGGAGGGAGGGAGGAAGGAAGGGAGGAGGAGCGTTTCCTGGAGAGACGTGCTAAGGCAGGATATGCAGAAGGAGAAGGAGGAGATACACAGGGGTGGCTTGTTCCACGCAGAGGTTGAGTCCTTACAGGGGCTCCGTACACGCTGGTGTCAAACAGAGGGGGACAATACACTGACCGGCCACTTCCTGATGTGCGGGAGTGGAGCGAGCACACACACACACACACACACACACACACACACACACACACACACACACACACACTAGAGCAGCGACACAAATAAACACACACGTGGACTTGTGCACGGATAAGCAAAATCCCACATGTTCTTATAATCATGAACACAACACAGTCATAGGCAGGCAGGCAACTACAGGCACGTCTTGAGGTCTACTTGCAGGTGGCAGTTTGTACTCAGGTAATGAAATACAGTTTCTGTGTTGCAACTTCTATGGAGGCTAAACCCTGGAGGACTCGACAGTATGTCCTGTATGTAAACGGATCTGTCTCTCTTTCTCCTTCTCAGACTTTTTTTTTTTCTTTTTAACCGCCAAGCCTGTTTTGTGGACTGCTTTTCTTCATCCTGCTGCTCCTTCTATCCCTCTGTCTGCTCCCTTTTCCTTCTCCCTATCCTTTTTCGTCTCCCTCTCTCTCCCTTGGCACAGTCTGGCTTGTCAGGCCTGTAATAGAGCTGCCATTGTTTGATCAGGGGAGCAACAGGAACTTTACCCTGTTAACCCAGCTCTGTCGGTATGTGTGTATATTTCAGGAAGGTGCATGTCATTGTGTGTGGATATGTACGTAATGTATGGCTGCCATTGGCGAGTGTGTGTGTGTGTGTCTGATAACGGTATAAGTTTCTCTCCTGTGAGAGCGCAGACTTTCCGTTTGAAGTGTAAGTAAGCATGACATTAGACTTCGTGTTGAACAAGTGCCTCTCTTCATTCCTCCTTAGGACTACAAACTTCCCCCATGTACTCTTGAAGGGTTTGACCTCTAAACATGGCCTCTCTTTGCTCCAGCTTTTTCCCAAATGCACACTCGCACACATGGGCTTATTGAAAACTGCACGGTAACATTTCATTTTCACACATGCTTTTTTTACCCTGCACTATAACCCCTTCTGTAACATTCTCTGTTCGCTTTCTATGCTGTTAATACCCCCATCCCAAATCTCCAAATGCCCCCATCTCAAGTTGCAGGACCTGTCTCTCATGCATGCGTGTGTGTGTGTGTGTGTGTGTGTGTGTGTGTGTGTCTACACGTGTGATGCTCCATTAACTCTTGTGGTGACAGGTCTTTGATGCCGCCACTGCTCCTTAATCCCAACACTGAGGGGAGGGGGGACAGGGGGGAAAGAGAAAAAGAGAGAGCTACAAGTTATTGGGGGAGGGGAGACTGCCGATTGGCTTTGACCCGTTGAAGCTCTGGTTCAGGTTCAGGCTAAAGTTCAAGTTCAATTTCAGAACATGAACTTGTAACAAGGATTATTATAAATCCTAAAATGAACCGTTAACCTGATCAACTAAGACAGCTCCATTTATTTAACAAAAACATTAAACGGTGTACTGTGTTGGATGCATTCTCATTTTCCGGGGAAGTTGTTTTTCATCCTGTCCGAGAAAAAAATGGTAGCAAATTCTTTTTCTTCTAATGGCAGTAAAACAGGCTCTGCTATCTTGAATTTGAGTGTTTGCAGACGAGACAAAGAATATTGGAAAGCTGAGGGGGAAGCAATATAGTCTAAAACCAAAATGGTTATGACAAAAATATCTGGACTAAATAAAAGCAATTAAAATCACTGTATTTGAGTTGCTGTTTCATATATGAACATCTGGGGTTTGAAACGTTGCCTCAACATAAAAACATGTAATGGAAGTTTATAATGAATAAACTGCTTTTACACTATCATGAATTCAAATATTATTTTTGTTTAAGCAGTATCAAATGCCTGCAATAAAGCAGAGTGATGTTTTATAACACACTCATCAAAGACTATTGGCATTTAATGAGTTTGTGATTGATTGTAAATGTCACAGTTTGGATAAGTATAAGGATTGCGGGCCGCCCGCTGGGTGTGGTGGAATTATTATTGTAACATAGAAGACTTCCAAAAGGGCGCTTTGCAAGCTTTGCACTGTGAGAAGACAGCTTTGACATGTGTTTACCATTTTGCCATCACACAGGGGAAGATTTACGACAATCCCCTCAACTTCTAATCAGAAGGGTATTTTTTGTTCTTCTTTTTGAATGTCTATCTTCTGTGAGAAAGGCGGTTGCTTCCCTCTGCCAGGTGGTGTGTGTGTGTATGCATGTAAGTGTGTGTTTGTGAGTTTATACATATGAGTGATGAGGTATTTGGCAATCGGAGAGCAGGTTTAATAATAACTGATATATCCCTGGATGCTGTGAGACCCCTTTCCAGCTGGGAGCGGTCTGTGATGCCTCCAGACCCCAAAGTGAAAGAGAAAAGATGATGGTAAGAGGTTAGGAGAAATGATGAGGAGGGACGGAGACAGAGACAGAGGAAAGCTCAGAAGATGAAGAAAAAGGGAGGGAAGGTGAGAGCTGACATCGGCCTGGCATCCTTTCACCTCGCATGCTCTTTGACCAATCACTCTCCCCTTCCCTCGTCGTTCATAAAGCGGGAGGGAAAAATGACATCCCTCATCTGACAAAGGCAAACATCCAAACCACATAAACCCCTTCACCCCCCCCCCAACACCCCTGTCTGCCACTTTTTCACTTCTCCAGAACGCTGTGTGTGCATGCGCATGTTATATTCTGTATTTTTTTTTCACAAGCCTCCGGTCTCACACAGAGAGACGTTGAGATGAACCCTGAGAGCCTCTGCCAGGTTTCTACTCACTGAGAGATATTGAGGCGTCTCACACTCTCTGGCTGGCTGGCTCTGGTTTTGTCTGCGTGTCTGTGTTTATGTGTGTGTGTGTATCCACTGGCCAGGGATGCCTGGATACGTCTGACTCTCACACACAACTGAGAGAACAGTATAGAACATTAAACACATTGGCATGTCCTTGTGTGCTTTGCAGACACACTTCCACATCGGGCAAAAGAGAGCACCATAACAGCATGGGTTCAACAGTGCCTCTTTGACAGATTTAAGTAAATAGCAGCAAACAAGAGATCATTTTTGGCAGACCAGGCTGCGGCCTATTCCAAGAACTAGGGGAGGTCCAATGGGAATGGAATGGAGGGGGGATGAAATCACATAAACAGATGTGATTAAAGTCAATATCATATTTGTCATTACTCATTCAGACAAGCTACTTCTTCACTTGTCCACACTTTTACAAAAACAGGTAGACACAGAAAGCTCTGCTCCTCACTTTGCTGCTACTCTCATGTCGGCCATGTTCAACCGTCAGAACAACACTTCTGAGGTTCAATAAACAAGAGGTAATCGTGATTGGTTTTCCTTTCTTGGGGTCACTATTAGTTTAAAAATTGCTGCCCGATTCAGAACAAATTCTAGGATTTACTCCAGCTAGCTGCGCACTTAAAAAAGGCAAGGTTCTGCAGTCAGTATGTGTGTTACTCTCACATAGACATGCTCCATGCATTGCACATTGCATCATTTTCATAACAGTTCTCTCAAATATGCACCATGAGGCAGTGTGGAAGGGCAGCAGGATCAGTACAGGATCTGCAGCTGACATTATTCAAGTTGACCCACTATAAGTGGACTTGTAAGCCCCAAGTGGATTTAAACTGTGTTTATTGTTGTGGGGTTGTATGTGTGTGAGTGCTAATTTGAGTGTGTCCGCACAGCTGCATCTGTTTCCCTCAGTCACTAACTCGTCCGTCCATATTGCTTTTCCATCATCTGCCACTAATCATATTGCAGACTCAAGCACAGTGCTTTCCTTGTAAATGTAATGGAATCATCAGTAGGTACAATTCATTCTTTCATGTACTTTTGGATGGGGAAGGCTACTATACACAACATTATCCACACATGAGCAACACGCACACACAATCACAGGGTGTTCTGGCTGTGCCCCGGAGAGGCTAAGCTGCTTTGGGACTGAGGGGAGCTCTGATACTGTCACCAGTCGATTAATCAGCCATTAACAAAAGCAGGCCAGGCTGGAGAGTCTAAAGCGAATATGGCTGGTCATTCAGGGTGTGCAGGGTCAAAGGGAGATCAGACCCATGCTTGAGCTGGACGTGGCCTGACCCCAAAGGTTGATTGGGGGGAAAAAGTCAACTTAGGTGAATCAAATCAAATTTGAATTAAGTACAAAGGAGTTAGAGTCTAATGATGGGTACAGATGACACACAGGAGACAGCCTAAGCTCTTGAATCCAAAGTACAGGAGTCATGAAGGATCAGGAAGTCGAAAGAGCTTAATTAAATGTGTATGTACAGGATGTGTGGATATGTTGTTTCAATATTATCCTTTACAACCACATGAATGCACTGATTACTGTGATGAAATATGTGCACTGAAATAAAGTGTTATATTTTGTTTTGCAGAGAAATATTACATTTCTTGAAGATTGAGGCTGAATCTATGAGCCTTAAACATGTTTAATCGAAGAAACATCAAACACCATTAAAGTTTATGAAAGAAACTTCTCATACAGTTAATTAAAGAAAGGTAGAGCGACTATATTTTCATAAGCCAAAGTTTAAAAGATGAAGACGCTGTGGGAGAAATTATATATACCATTTGCCATCGCAGACCACCTTCTAGATTTGCACGGGATGACGTCAATTAGCTTAAATCTGTGGAAAATGCTTTAAATGTGTGTTTACTGAAAGGCTCAGGATCATTAAGGGAAGTTAAGACAGGACTGCAGGAAAAAAAAACAGGTGGAGAAGTAGAAATAGGATAAAAAAAAATCTAATTCTGTACAAGGTGCTGCTGGGCTTGTGAAGGAGGACATAATCTAATTAGTTCAATTCAAACTATTTAGGGACCTAAACGTAAAAATACTATGTTTGTGTTGGTATGGCAAGGAAAGAAAATGTATACGAGGTTGCGTGAGATTAATCTAAAAAAAGGGTACTTCTGGGTCTGCAGTGATAACACAGGCAGATTAACTGAGGCATGTTTGGATCAAAAGGTCAAAATAGCAAATGACAGCATGTGGTACTGCTTATCAGTAAATTACATTTTAAGAAGATTGACATTTGGAAGTCTTAAAGGTTTAGTTTAGTATAAGTTTAGAAACATAACTTAGGGCACCGAAGTGAGTTTTCTACAGTAAATTAACAAAATGTAGTTTAGTGTGAAGTTTAATCGAGTAAAAAGTATCAAATATGAGATGAAACGGACGGTTATGACTGAGTTATAGTAGTTGGCAGTAGCAATATAAGTGCCACCCACACCTTGCCCTGAAGGAAAACCTCACTAACACCTCTACGTACGTATGTCATGCGAGAGTGCAAGTTATTGGCCCCCTTCTGCCACCTTCGGAGAGGAGCCGTCCAAGTGCTGAGTGACACACGCTGCTTAGTGTCTTAATGGAGGGAGAGGAGGGCCAGCCAAACCACAGCCTTTAGACTGGGATCTCACAGCCTGTAATTATGGAGAGAAGTTAAAATCACTCTGTTTGTGTAAGTGTTTGTGTGTGTGAGAGTGTAGAAAGATATTCTACACTCTCTTCATCACAATAACTTTTTGGATCCCAGGTGTGTATGACAACCTGTGGATTTGTGTTATGTGTTATCATGTGTGTGTGTGTGATTTTTGCACAGCGGTGTGTATCAGTACCATGAGTCTCCGACTGCTCCAGCTGTGGCAGCGCACACACACACACACACACAAAGAAGAAGAAATGAAAGTTGTTGGGAACTGGAGCTGCGTTCAATTAGGGTAACCACATATTTACAAACAGTGGGGGGAAAGCTGCCTCTCTGTGACTCATCAGCCGAGCGGCACACTTGCACTTTTGACTCCGGGCCTGCCTCTCCCCACTGCACAGCGAAGAGCGAGCGAGGGAGAGAACAGAGGGACACAGGGAGATGACAGGGTGTGGACAGAATGAAAAACACACATGCATGCTGGCTGTACATGTGTGGGCCGCCGCATAAACAAATACATGTGTGTGCATACAAACACTTGCGCAAATGATATGAGCTCATTTAAACTCCTGTGGTGTGAACCAAAGCACACCGAGTGCCTACTTTTAGAAAATGACTGATAGCCTCAAACACAAAACATAAAGTGTTTTAGGAAAGAGTCTTTGTAAAACAAAATGTCCAAATGTACCAATTTCATGTCCCCAATTTTTTTTTTTTAATTAAGGACCAAGTTTTTAGAGTAATCTGGTTCACATCTCTGGTGACAGGTCGTCCTTTTGATGCAATAGCAACATGAGATTAAGCCTGCCCAAAAATCAATGAGCTTACTAGTAGAAAAGGTTCGCTCTCCTAACCAAATAGTAAATGTCTTTATATTGTTAACAGATGTTTAGTTTTGATAAAAATGTTGATTTATTATGTTCTGGTATTAGATCATGGTACTCTTAAAGCCTCCAACTGGGATGGGAAGTTCCAATTAATGCTACATGAGCTTTTCTTGCTGGGTGTTTACAGTTACCTCATTATTTATGAGTATATAGAGGTGCTCTACACACACACTGTGCATCCATGTCATTGAGATGTACTCCCTGCTGTGTTGTCCAAACCTACTAATGTGCATGTGGCAACATGAGAGCACATCAAAGCACAGCAACCTTGTTTTTTCTCCTCGGCTGTCAGCGCCTTGAGAGAGAGCAAACGGAGGCACAAGGTCTTAAGAGTGAGTGCTGTTTGTCTTGACTTGACCTTGGTGATGTGTGTGCGTTTGCGCTACATGAGTGTGTGTGTGCACGCATCTGTGTAGCAAACCACATCAAAGAACGACGGAGTTGCTCAGCTGTTGTGACCTCTGACCCTGGCGTGCTCCGATACAGAGGGAGGGTGGCGGAGTAGGAGAGAGAAGACACAGTCAGACACACCCACACACCCACACACACACACGGAAAAGTTTGGGATGCACACTCCAGCCTCTAAATAGCTAGAAAAACAACCATGGATAGAGACATAGCAATTTGTCTCGTTAGCTTTTATAGGGACCAGTGAGCAGGCCCACAAGTAAATCACTTGGACACATACACACACGTTCACATCGTTTCTCAGTGTGCATCTTCTTCTGTGGTGCAGCCCAACCTTCATCCCGTTGAACCTGTCCTGACTGTCTGTGCCTCCTTGTTTCAATCAACTGCATATGTTCAAAATGTTTCTCATTTGACTTTGGTATGAACAGAGTGAACTACTGAAAGACTTTCTTGGCCCTTAGATGAGCACTTTATCTCAGTCTCTTTTCATCATTTGTATTTTAATTCTTCAAAGGTGATCTCTCCTCTATATCTCATGCGTTTATATTTAGCCGACGGCGGGAATAACCTAAGTCCTTGACAAAACATCAAATACTGGTTTAGCATGTGTGTGCATGGTGTATGAGTCACCGGATCAGTGTATGTGCGAGTGTGTTTTAACATGTTTGTCCAAACTGCAGTAAATGACTCATTCAATCTGTGTGTAAGTGTACATGCGCGTGTCTATACATGAGCGTATTGTGTGTGTGTGTGTGATTCACAGCTGGAATAACTTACAGCTCCTTGCATTTCAGCTATGCTGTCACGGTCCATTATAATGTTTCACACACACACACACACACACACACACACACACACACACACATCTGAATAACACTCATTTGGGAACAAGAAAATCCCAGTGGAGTAATCATGGCTGGGGAGAACAGCCGTTGAAAGAGACTTCACTTGGTCTCCTCTGATCACCAGCTACAGTTACAAAAAGGTACTTCTTCTGCAGGTGCTGACAGCATGGAAGTTTCTACATGTGCAGGTTTATGAGAGCTCTGTGCAGCATATCCACTCTGGGTGTGCATTCTGTATGACTGTAATGTATATATATATATATGCTCATGCACATATATGACTGTGTGTTTGTGTAGATGTGTGTATATAAAGCAGCCCTTGACAGCCATTGGGGGCGGCGGTGGCGCGGCCGGTGTGTTTGCCTTGGCAGCAATTCAGCATTCCACATTCCTCTGTGATATTCAGTGCTGTGACCTCAGGAAACCCGCCCTGCAAAGAAGCTCTCTCTCTCTCTCTTTCTCTTCGATCCCCCTATCTCTCTGCAGCCTCTTTATTTCTCTCTATTGCCACCTCCCCACTTTTCTCTCCGTTTCGCTCTTTCACTCCCTTCCTCTCAATCATTTCTCCGCCCTTTTTTTTTTAAATATCTGAACTTGGGGAAATCATCTGTCAACCCCCCAACCCGCCAGCGTTGGTTTATTTTCTCTCCTTCCTACTTGCTAAAAGTTTCTCCAGAACGTTTCCCTTTTTTCCGACAGAGGTCCCCTATTGAGGCACCTTTCTCAGTGCTCCAAATATGAACACGCATCTCACTGAATTCACACTCGCGCTCACTCAATGTATCACTCAGATGCATATTTCTCCTTTATTAGGAACTCCGTCTACATCCAGTACAGCCAGGGGCCAGAAGGAGTTATTCCCCTGTCGCCCACCCCCTTCTTTCCTCCTTGCTCTCATTCTCCAGACTCTCATTCCTGCGGCTAAGTCCTTATACACTAAAGCTAAATAATAAAGATGAAAATGACATCACACAATACAGTTCACTCCTCATATAACAACCTTTCTATCTATCTTGTAGTGTGTCAACAGTCTTCCTCTGACTCCTCCCTTTTGTTTATGAGGCCACACCCACATGCTCAGAGACATTTCACCTGAGATGACCCTACGCCCGGGGCAATGCGGTTCCTCCCTCCCTCCCTCCCTCCTTGCCTCCCTCCTTCCTCCTTCCTCCCCCTCTTAGCTTGGGCTGTAAACTACTACACATAGCTCAAACACATGGCTGCCACACCTGCCACGAGAGGCAGAAGGCTGAGGGAGAGACAAAGGAAAGAAGACTACGTACTGAACTCTGATGTGCTGAATATAGTCAGCAAAAGAAAAGTTATCAACAAGTTGTGGAGGGCAAAACAATCCTGTTACTGAAGGAAGAAAATACAAATATATCCTTATTAAGGCTGTCCATCTTCATAACATTTTCACACAACAAAGTGTAAAACATTAAAGCTATTATAATTGTAAACTGTGAATGAAGTCAAAGCTAAATGCAAAAGTTGCTAATTGCTGTGCTGCAAAAGAAACTTTCTTTTGCAGCACAGCAATTAGCAACTTTTGCATTTAGCTTTGACTTCATTCACAGTTTACAATTATAATAGCTTTAATGTTTTACTCGGGTATGTTCAGGGTTACACTTTGTTGTGTGAAAATGTTATGAAGATGGACAGCCTTAATAAGGATATATTTGTATTTTCTTC
>NW_011350414.1:140259-154758 GCF_000735185.1 Notothenia coriiceps
TGGGGGGTTTGTCTGTATGGATACATCGCGCCAGAGAAATAAAAAAGCAGCTAGGGCAACCGAACCCTTGACAATTCTGCTTCATTTCATGGCCAGCTTGCAGTGCAGAGAAACACACAGCAGGCTAGGCTAGCAACCAAACTAAACAAAAACAGCAGCCAGGATCCATGAAAGGAAAATAAATCATGTTCTTTTTCATGCACACCTCTAGTTGAACACGGTAATACACATATACAAAAGTCCTCCTGGGGTTAAGAGGCAGTTTGAACCCACAAACTGAGTGCGTGGAAAGAAATCAACTTTACCAGGATTCACTGCCAATATGCCAACTACCAAGACGTATACATGCAGAGTTTGAGGAAAACCAACTTTCCAAACCTCATTACATATAATAAAAATAGTACTCTTGATTCTGAGAAATTGTGATTCAGATAGCATAGAAGAGAGAAGACATGATGGAAAAAGAAAACTATTTTAAACCCAAGTGGGGAGAAGGCCAAAAAAACATCCAATCAAATTAAAACAAAGAAGGGAACAAAGGGAAAGGGAACACTGCTCAGCATTTTGTATTTATTAACAAACAGCATTTCCATCCAACATCTCAGATAGTAATCTACCACAAATTAGGACCACATTTCTCTAATTGACCATCATTTTGCTCTTAAAGATGAAGTGCCATCTTGATTTATTGTTACTTTCTAAAAGGGGAAAGACGGCAAAAGACGGCAGAAAAGAGAACAGGGGGAGAGGGAAACAGAATGATTAGATTGAAAGAGAAAATGAACAAGACAAAGCTAAAGAGAGAATTTGAGAGGGAGAGGGAAATGGAGAGAACAGGAGAGGAGGGTAATTGCAGGAAAGGGGGCTCATTAGTCCGTCACTATCCTCAATCTAACCCCCAATTTTAGGTCATGAGGAACACAGAGAGACTAGTGAAAAAAGAGAGACAAACAGTGATGGAACAACTTAGGAGTTCTCCATCTCCTGCTTATGAGGTCTCCAATGATGTCGTTCCAAACTATGTAGCCTCAAACTTTTCTCCCTCTGTTCAACTTTCTACCTCTGGCCTCTTTACACTGGCTGGCAGCACAGAGCGTGCACCAGCAGCACTGCCGCCAGCACCGTCATGGATCACACACCATATCTCCTTACACACCTCGCATGACGAATCCACTGTCTCCCTGCCACGGGCTGAACTCACTTAGGAACAAAAACTAACTTTGTCCTCACAAAAAGAGGGAACAAAACACAGGAAAAGAAGAGGTTAAAATGTATGAGAATGAAAAGTTGTGAGTGAACTTTCCATAACTAAACTTTCCAGAAGATCTGAAGAAAATCTGAAGCCAAGGCAAATTGTAAAGCTACTAGAAAACCTACTGTAGCAGTGATTAGCCCATGACCAATTATGGATAGTGACTCATAGCCTAAGAAAGCAGATATCCATTCCTTCCCTGCAGAGTTGATGTGTTGCCCTCCCTCTGTGCAGTAAGGACCCAGAATATATTGTACAGAGAGCAGAAGACTTTCAGTAGTAGTGTCCTTCAGTTGCAGGAAGAGTGCTGCCTTTACATCATTTTGTATTGATAATATGAGAAAATAAAAAGTGGAATAACTTTCTTTAATTCCATTCACAATGAAAAAACACTTTTATTTTCTGAGGGTAGGCTGTATTTACTTTTAATTAGAAAATAAAGCTGGGTGCACCATGGCAGCCTGCAATACTTATCTATGACTAAACCTCCAAATCAAAGCACTGCCTAAATATAGAAACTATGTACAGCTTTAAATGCTGATTTTTGAGAACTTTTGGTATATCTCTTTGTGAGATTGAGACAGGGTAAATTGGAAAGACATAGTGTGAAGATGCTCTAAGTCAGCAGCTCTAGTCTTCATTGCTCACTATGCCACAGCAGGAAAGCCGAGTTAGAGAAGGTTAAAGGTAAAGATGAGCGAAACATGGATCCCACTGAACCGGCTTACACTGTGTGTGTCACTCAGGCTCAAGGTGTCAATCCATGCAATGAGATCATGTACTCTAGGTTTTGCATAGGAGTCGATGGTATTTGGAAAAAGCGCAAATAAATACAAAATATGGAGAAAAAAAGTCTTAGAGGAACCCAATAAAAATAATTAGCCCTCTTGAGGTAATTCCATAACTCGTTACGGTTGTTGGTCTACTGATAATATTCAGCATCAGTCATAAAACTATATTGCCTCACAGTGCTATACACATCATAATAATCATGCATTTAGATATTGTTCGTTTTGGCTAGAAATTCGAAGCCGAAAGTGTGCAGCTGAATATTTGCACACCGCAGAAGAACGGCATTGTTCGAAATATATAAATACGCTCATATATTATACATTGAAAATGCATCTCAATGCTGTCTTTCTCTCTCTCCTGTGTTCTCTCATGTGGGAGGCAGCGTTGGGCACCCAGCCATGCCACATCAATATGCGTGCTGCTGAAATGCTTCCCCTGCTTCCCCCCGTGCTGCAGTCGCCGAGGCTTGCAGCAGTGGAAGCGGAGGCTAATGTCACCGGATATGGCGGGTCGTGTCAGCTGGTAGGTAGTCAACGGAGGTTAGCAAGCTAGCACTCCCAACGCGGGCCAGGCTGGCCTTGTCGCCGCAGCAACCTGCCACGGCGACAGCCCGGTGACACAGACAACGGCAGCCAGTGCCACCCTGGAGGCACCTTGGATTCTACCCAGGCAAAGTTCCCTGGGAGCCTTGGTTGCCATGGTGCCAGCCAAATTTGGGTCCAATAAACGTGAGGGGAGCAGGCGGCGGGCGAGGGAGGGGGACTTTGGGGTGGCAAGGCAGAGGAAAGAGAGAAGGAAAGGGGGGTTCCTGAGTACTATGGCAACATTAAAATCAGCCCTGTGTTTCTAGAGGGGTAACATTAAAAAAAAGACCTGTTTTGATAAAGATATATCAACGGTAGGACACTAAAATCACATCATTGATAACACATAAAAGACTGGCAGCAACAGACAAATGGAGCGAGTATGTGTTCTGGATGCTGCTGATAACCTACACAAAAGGCTTTTAAAAGAGTCTCTTGGCAATGTGAATGACAAGATGAATGTATGTCTTCTTCTGCTCTCAAGTTGTAATTAAAAAGTACAAGGCTCAGCTGTCAGATCAGCTAAAATGACAGATGCACATCTCATATCTTATACCACAAGGTCGTTGCTATTAGCAAGATGTGTTCCTAAATGATTTTAGGCAAGTTAAAAATAAGTAAGAGTTGTTAACATTAATGCTAAAGTGTGACGAATAAATATAGGATGAATTAAAGCTTTTAAAAGACGCCACTTTGGCTTGGCTTCTCTGCCCTACTCTTTCAGATGTAGTCTCAGAATTCACTAAGTGGTTGGAGGTGACTTAACCCTGATCTTTATATTCATAAATTAATCTCCTCCTAATTAAAAAGTTTGCATGACGGAAATGCACAAAAGGACTTTATAGCACTTGGTGTACACCTGGCTCTCTTGGCCGACCGGCTGACAGGGTGAATTATGAGCTGCTGAAGCAGGAAGCGTTGCACGGCACCTTGCTGTGGCCGGTTCGCCACGGTGTCCCTGAGACCCCAACACTGTGCTCCTTCCAAACTCGCTCTCTCTCTGTCTCATAAAAAAGACCTGCTGCTTGGCTCATAAGACCGTAAATCATGCAAAATAGAGCATAGCACTAGGTCTGGAAAAAATAACCATGTATAATGAGCAGACGGAGACATATGCACATATGCACTCTCTCACACACATGCACGCCTGTGCTGTCACGCACATAAGCCTTGCCAAAAACACACCACCCCCTACAACGCTTTGTACTAGGCACACAAACACGTACTGTCAACGGTCTATCCCACAATTTGAACCCCCAAAAACACAATCCTTCCTTGAATCCATGCTGGATAAAGAACACACTATCTCCACCCCCACCTTACCCCACTCGTTAAGACTGTGTCCACCTCCCACCTGCTTCGCTCCCCCTCAAACTCCTGAACCAACACACACACCAACGCCGTTCCCACTCCAAAGTCATCCTGTTATCTACACAAGCGCCGTCCTCTCGTCAGTGGGTCCGTTTCTCTGTCTCCTCAGAGAAAAGAGAGACTCTCCTGTTCACAGATGAATGGAGTCTTTTGATGAAGCGCCGAGCCTTGTTTACTGCCACTCCATTTATTTACCGGCCTGTTTTTCAAGTCGTCATTGAGGGACACTCTACCAAACACCCTCCTCCCTCCTCACCCCCTAAACCTCACCCTCAAACCCCCTCCATCTCATCCTCTACTTAGCTACACCCCCCATCCCCTAAACACACATACACATATACACTCTACCCCCCCTTCTCAATCCCATGTCGTTCCCTATCCCGTTTCATTCTGCTTTCTTCTTTCCGTCTAGTGTCCTAGATCTGTGTCCAAACTGATTTGAAGCTTACTCGCTTACACAGACGCATGCCAAATTTGATTCTCTGCATTCTGTTGTGCTTCCCAGCTCACTCGCTCATTCGCCCCCCCACTCCACTTTCTGTCTTTTTCTAAACTGCTCTCCTTCTCACGGTGTAACGAACACCAAATGATGCCCCTCATCAAGGTTGTCTCCCAAGAACGAGTGGCCTGCTGCGAAACCACTGTTTTTTAAAACAACATTAAAAAATCTGGTGCCACCTGTGAAGTGTAATGTTGTGACCAGAACAAATAAGTGACTTAATGGTCAAATTAAAACAATTCAAAATCTTAAAAGTGAACGCAATACATATACGCAAAACAAATTTAAAACTAAACTGCAATCAAGCCTCAATCTTAGAATGCTTCTACAGATACAATGTTATCTAAAAGAAATTGAAAAGCTGTAAAGATACCGTTAAAAGGAAAGGATCCTGCTGATAGATCAACTAAATGTCTAATGGCAAGACATCTTTCCATACTGAATGAAAGAAACATCAGAGAATTTAAAAAAAAAGAAAGACAATTCAGTCAAGACTCCCAGACCATGATGGCCTGCTTTCATGAAAAACAAGGATAATGGTCCTATTGAGCACTAAAATGTTTGTGCTTACAAGTTATTATACATTTTTCTGTAGCAGCAAACAGGAGTCCAGGGTGCTAATGAGGCTAGGGGAGGGCATTCATTTGAACCCTAAAGAGGAATAAAAGAAAAGGGGAACAAGTGAAAGAAAGAAAACAGAAGAAAGCGAGGATCAGAGGGAGGAGGTTGGCAAGGACTGTGTATGAAAATTTGGCGTCTTCCATACAGAGATAGCATCGTGCCAAAAACGGCCGACAACACAACTCCTCTCACTTTCTGAACATCAGCGTTAAACTCGCCCACATAATCATTTCTTTATTCTTCAACCCACATGTGCAAAATTAAATGAAATAGAGGTTGTTGCCTTTCATTTTTCATTTTTTATTCAGCACTAAAAACTCAAGGCCACTTATTATAGGAACGGAAACTTGATGTGAACCACTAAATTAGAAACATCAAAAACAAGAGAAATTGGTGCTTTGGATTGAATACGCGGCAGTGTGACTCTCATTATAGCAGGACTATGTCTGTGTTGTGTGCCGTTGTTAGCCAGACTTAGCAGCCGATGCCAGGGCCTCGCTGTGAGTGCAGCCCGGTGAATAAGGCATGTTCCCTGGCTTTCCCTCCGCTCTGGCTGGCCTGCCTGACAGTGAGCATTGGCCACTGCCCTCTCTCTCTCTTGCTCCTTCTCCTCCTCCTTCTCTCTGAGGTCGGGAAACCCTCCTGAGTGGGTATATGGTTTTTGGGGACAGACACATTTCATGGTTGGCGCCGCTACAAAAGCCTGAAAAGAGACCCGGCACTGGGAAGACACAGTATTAATTCAGACAATACCACCCCCTCGCTGCTTCTGACTCTCTGTTTTCTCAATAACCTCTTTCTTTTCTTTTCTTCTCCTCCTTTCTCTCCCTTTTTTTTGCTTTCTAGGATTTTTTCTAAATAAAAAAACATATAAAAAAAAGAAGCTTTCTCAGCTCCGGTGAAGAATGCTGTTTTTATTGCTGCGTGCTTAGCTTAGTGTACACCCATTTTTATTTGACAATCTTTAAATGTGTTTTATTGTATTTTAATATGCAGTTACATCTCGACAGTAGGTATTAGACTGGGTTCAGTAGTAAGTGATAACGCCCTATATTAGTTAAGGAATTTATATAAATACAATTCCAGTGATCCCATAATGATTCATTACACTATCGTATTTTTTCTTTTTTTTTTTGAAATAATAAAGATATATTTTAAAATATCATAATATATTTTGACAAATTAATTGTATGTAGTTAATTATGTATGAATACAATGGGAATTTCACAATACACTGACAAATGTTGTGTCAGAGAAAAACGACTACACAAGCAAGGAAGACGTGAAGTAAAAAAATAATCTGCACCATTAGTAATAAAAAAGCATCGGCAGTTATTAATTTGAAACTGAGATAATATTTCTGTCTTTTATCCTGAAGAAACCACAGAATACAAAGCTGAAGTATATCAATATCAATTCTTATGCTTTTCTACCTGTGATGCCTTAACAATTAAAAATGTCTCCTGATTAAAACACAGGAAAACTCTGACGGCTGAGTTCATTCATAAAGTAAGAAGGGAGCGGAGAAAAACTGATAAAAGCAGCCACATAGTGCAAACTGCCTCGTGTGTTTGTTCCAGCACGATGATGGCCTCCCGATTTCACTGGAATAATCTGTTTACCTCATATCTCCTAACGCTAACACTCTTCACACAAAAGGAAACAGATGCGGGTGGACCAGATATTTTCTGGGGTTTAACGCTCTCCTGAGGCAGACACAGCCAAAGAAACGGAGGCTTATGATCGTTATGTAAAAACCCCAAAAAGCAGGGAGCTGTTTCTAGGACAAAGGCACCGTATCACAGAGCATGCCAGTTTTCACTGGTCAATTTAATGGAAGACCAAACATAACAACATTGTCTTTGACTTGCCTTTGTTGTGTTTTTTTTTAATTCCCTCAGGTCTGCTCGTGTCATCATGGTCTCATGAGATAAGTGTAGACCCTGCGGTTTTGAACTGTTCTATGTACGTCTGTGACACCCCAACGTTAGCCTCGCGACTGTGTGTGTGTGTGCGTGTGTGTGCAAGCTTTGGAGTGAATGAGCACACAACAGGGCTTTGGCTAGCCTGATACCATTAGCTATCCAAATACACAGACTTTTTTCCGAAGCCAAGAGTAGTGTGAGAAGACTCCCTCTCACTCTGTCTCTCTAATGTGACGGGGCTCTCCCTCTATCTTCTTAACCCTTCAGATTTGATACGTAGCCACCTCGACATGCTCCTGACGCCAAACAGAGAGAAAGAGACGCGCAGAAGACGATGACGCAGGCCCGGATAAATGAGAGACACCGGCGAACATTTGCTGATGCCAAAGCCGCTCTGCATGCGGAGAGCTTTTCTTAGCCGGCGTGGGCCCTGTTCCCACCACACACAATACAAAAGCCTCAGACCTGACCGACTCCCTCTGTGATTTCATTTAATCAAAACTCAATCCTTACTTCACTGCTGAGGGTCATCCTAAGATGTGCTCACACAGACACAAACAAAAACACTTACACAGAAGGACAGTCCAGTCAAACCTCATGATGTAATGGGAGCTGGAGAAGAGATCCAGGAAGTAATTAAGAACAGATTATTTTCACAGTAAAAAAGCAATACTGAGCCATGGAGCAGTGGGAACCTGTGGAATCCATCAGAGTATCCTGTCAACTTTGATCACGTAGCAAACGATTTATCACGTCAGCCATGACTGTCAGGAGCCTCTCTTTCTCACCAACCATGTCATATATACTTTTCTCCCTTCTTTCTTCATATTTCTGGTCTTTCCCCCCATAAATCCAGAATACTCTGGGAGTTTTCATAAGTGGTGGACGCAGGTTTTTTTAAATTTGTGAATCCTTCCTGTGGTCAGCGAGTTGCCGTGGGGCCGGCTGCAGCACTAGGTTTTCTCCGGGCTTTCTCACAGCGCCGTCCAAGGCATGACTATTGCTATAGCGAGAGGGAGGCGGGATCTGGCACCGTAAAGCGTGGAGTGTGGAGCGGTCATGGCAGAAATGGCACGGCGAGCACATTTCACACCTCCCTCGGAGTGACTGCAAATTTCCTGTACTGCACTTTTGATTGGAAACACATTTGAAACATCTTTTCATGATCACACTCACCGCGTACAAAAGAAAGAAAAGCAAAGAAAAAGCAGCAAGAATGAAGTTAAAAAAATCACTGAGTGCACTGAGCTAACTTTGGACCTCACAAATGTTTTTTTCCCTTAATCTTCTATTTTTCCAACATTGAATAAATCAGAAATGTGCTGAGCTTAAGCTAAAATAGCACAGGTTATACATCAAATAGTCCAATAGGACAAGCAGCTAAAGGATCTCTCCACAAATGCATTACAGATGAAGATAAGCAGATAAGGCATACCTTTGGCTATCTCCGTTCAATCACTCTTGATAAAACACTACAAATAAAAGCACTACTCACTCCAGCGCAGCACACAACCACTCTTCCCCTCTCCTCTATTCTCTGCCAGTATGTTGGTTACAATGTTCAAAGACGAGGCCCTCTGTCTGGGTTGTTGCCCTCTATCTGAGGTGCCTGAAAAGCAGGGGGAGATGGCTGTGTGTTGTGGCAGCGTGGTTAGTTCTGTTACGGCTGCAGTGTGTTATGCTCCGTAACAGAGAGGATCTCAAAGGCTGGCTGGCTGCAGAACAGCCTGAGAAAGCCTGACGGAAAGCCCAGAGATTCCCTGTGGCAGCTTTTGCCACTCTGTCATAAACAAAACACAAGACGTCTTTCTCTTCTTCCCACACCAACGGGGCTCGGGCGCTGCCAAACAGAACAATCACTATCGCAGCCTCTTCTCCTTTCCAACACGCTCTCTCTCTCCCTCTCTCTCTCTCTCGGTCTCCAACAATATAAACAAAAGGGATCAGCAGAGGCTTTACCTCTGTGAGAGCAACAATGAGGGCGATGTTTAAGGAGACAAAACAAAAGTGTGCATGGGATCAAAGAGGAGCGAGGAAGACAGAGATGCTAAAGACCGACAAAACGCCAACCAAACAAAAACAAACAATAAGCACATCTTGTCATTCACAGCGCGACTGAGGCACAACAAGCAACCACTCATCACTCCAACCGATAAATGTGACACATGAATGCAGGCCTTTTTTATGCCAACAAAAATAAGCATTTGCTACTTAGAAGTGAATTAAAGCCAAGTGCGGTGACAGTGGTGACCTTATGACAGGTTTGCAGACAGTTGGCTGCCCTTTGTCTCTCCCTCTGTCCCGCTCTCTTGCTCTGCCTGCAGACCCCAGAGTGTCTCTCCAGACAGGACTTAAACCGAGCATGGGCTCTTTGGAGGCAGATAAAAGTACCGCGGCACACTGTGTTTGCCAGATAAGATAAGAGAGAGCGCGCAGTAAGTCCATATTATAAATGGGTAGTGCACTGGGCAGCGCCTCCAAGCAGCCATGTGTTTCACTGTACTGCTGTAAACCAAAGTACAGTAGCGACGGTGCGAAGCCACACACTGAAAGCTGGAAAGTCAACAAATAAATGATTTATGAGACATTCACAGTTTGTGTTTTCTGTTTAACAGTACATGTAAACAAATGTAAATACAATATCTCAATATCTTTTCACTAATACTATGCCTACTATTTATAGAGGCACTATCACTCACAAGTTTTTTATTTTGTAAAATATAGTAGTTTATATGTAATATGATAACACAATAAAATATTTTCTGTTTTTAGGTTGACTGTGTTTTATTCCTTTATCCAGCATAAAAGGGAAAACCATTTTCACCTCTCAAATTTAATTTAAAAAAAAATGACACTTTATAATATATAAAGTAATATATATTTATATTTATATATAATATATATATTAAATACCAAAACATTTTCATACAAATTCCATACACCTTACTAGATTTGGTGTGTTTATTCATTTGCAGCTTTCGCCGGGTTCGCAAGTTGTCAATCTAAATACTGTAATTCACTGTTGTACGAGACTATGATTTACAAGATAAATAATGTTTAATAGTACATTTTATTATTAAAGTTTAATAATAAAATGTACTGTTAAACATTATTTATCTGTTTTTGCTCAGTTTAATAAACTGAGAAAAAAAACGTTCTCTGCAGATATGTTACTAAATCCCATAAACACCACTCACTGACCCAGAGTCCACAATGAGTCGCTATGAAATCGTGTTTTTGGCAGCAGCATTCAGTTATTGTGCGAAAACCAAGTCGATAAAAAATCAAATACATTTTAAAATGAAATGTAATAATAATACTTGAGAGAACATTTATCAGACAACGTCAGGACTGCCCGCTACCTACAGTTTTTCACCGCCACAGATAGACCAATAAACGGGAGCTGCTGCCAGGGTTTTGGCTCGGGACGAGTGAGGTGTTTGGCCTGGACCGAGGTTTTGTGTGTGTCAGAGAGAGAGAGAGAAGGGGAGAGAAAGGGAGAGAGACAGGGACGGCTGTGATAGCATTTGGCTTCAGTCTTGTTAGCGGGTACCTTAAGGTAAATCCCAGGCAGAGAGTAAGGGTGTGTATTCGGGCAGTGACTGGAATATGCTGTATGTATATGTGCCTGTATGTGTGCTAGTTGAGTCACTGTTTGAAATTTCCATAAAATTCCAGCTGAGATAATATTAGGTCATGAGCGTGTGTTTGTATGTATACGTAGCCAGCAAATGGTGGTGGAGTGTGTATTTGGAGGATTTGGCTATGAAATGTGTTTCATGTGTGCGTGTGTGTGTGGCTGCTGTGACAGTGTTTTGGGCTGTGGGTGATGAGTACGCGCACTGGAGGCTACAGTGATGTTTGGCCCGAGTGTGAGTGTGTGTATCCACGATGGTGGCTGAGATACAACAATGTTTGGCTGTATCAAACTGTATCTATGAGAGTCCTTGGCCTAGTGTGTGTGCTGTGTGGGTGTGTGTACGCAATCGTGGCTAAAACCGTGTTTGGCTCTGCGTGTGAAAGTGCGCTACTAAGATGACAAGAGTTCTTTCTCCTTTTTGAATATCAAATTTGTGTATCTTTATTTAGCTGTGTTTGTATGTGTGTATGGGTGTGAAGGTGGCTGCAATAGTACTGGCTGTCTGTGAGCGCTGGCGTTGGGTGTGTGTGTGTGAGTGTGTGTGTTTGGCAGCCAGGTCCAACGTGGTGCTCGCGTTCAGGCAGACGGTGAAGGCGGCAGCAGCCTGCGGCCTGAGAGCAGGAGACTCGCGGCTCTGCTCTCTCTCTCTCTCTCTCTCTCTCTCTCACACACACACACACGGAACCTGGGCAGTGGCCAAATGACGATGCCTGGCTACAATGGCCTTATCGTGGCACATACACTTCGACAGACTGAGTACAATTTTATAAACAGCGAGTCTCACTCATCGCACAAAAACACACATTTTGACAGTGGTGATCAGCTCATAGAAAACACACACAAACACACAGGCATGCAAATTCCTTCCTATAAAAAAAACACAAAATATATGCTCAATATGAAGCCGCAAATGCCTGAAAAATGAACTCATACTTGCCAGAGCATGTTGGCTGAATGCCCTTGACACACACATATTCTTTTTATTACTGTTGATACTATGTTGTCATGTAAACAAATACCAGGAAACAGAAGGACAACTATGAAAAGACAAAAAGCAAAACTATTTGTCGTTTGCACACGGAAATAAAAGCAAGAAGGGTTTTTTAATTTGTTTCTCAGGGTTAAATGTTTGCTTTATTTATTTAAATTAATATTGTTAATTTACCTAAATAAATAAAATAATAATAATATATAAATATGATTGGTATCATATATAATTCAAACACTTTTTAAATGTGTTTCAAAAACTAATACACTTATCTTTATTTATTCTAATTTCCGTCAATACCTATATTTAATTATGTGTCACACAAACCAGTGTTTGTGTGTAATTTGTTTTTCTGTGTTTGTGATAATGCAAATATTTGTGCTCATCTATATGCACATGCACACGGGCATGTATGACGAGTGTTTATGTGTTGGCATCCCTCCCTTTATTAGTGTCTAGTATCCAATTGGCCACATACCTGGCGTGTGGACGAAGTAGGCCAGGTAGAGGTCCAGCTCCTTGACGGACACTCCGATGTGGTGCGGCTGGACGCACAGGCCAGGGTTGGTGCACTGTGGAGACTTGACCAGCCGCTCCCCGTCCGTGCTCTCCAGGGGGCTGCCCTTGAACAGGATGACCATCACCAGGTCCAGCCGCCACACCTTGTCGGCCTGGCGCAAGCAATCGATGCGACGGATCTTGCCCTTCTGGTCGGGGTTGGACAGCACGCAGCAGGGGGGCTTTTTCCCCGTGATGGAGAGCACAAAGTCCTCACGGAACTCGGGCCGGATGTCCTTGCGGAGCTTGGCCAGCAGGCGCGAGGCCCACTTCTGCTTGATCTCTGGCTTCTCCCCCAGCAGCTCGTCTTTCACTGCGCGCTCTTCCTCCTTGGACATGCGCTTCTCGTGCTTCTTGAAGTATTTGCGCTTGCGGGCCTGCAGGTTGAACCAGGTGTAGGCGAAGGCGCGGACATGGGGCAGCAGGGCCTCGATGAAGGGGTGGAATTCATCCTGGATGAGGGAGGAGGTAGGGGGGAGGGTGGAGCAGGAGAGGGAGGAGGGGTGGAAGCAGGAGGAGGCAGTGGAGAGAGAGGGAGAGAATGGGGGAGAGAAGGATGGGGAGAGAGGGAGTGGGGGTGAGGAAGGGAAGAGAGAAGAGAGGCAGTTAGCACCGGCACGCAGCATGGAGGAGCGGCGCCTGCTCTGTACGAGCGGAGGGAGAGAATGAGCGAGAGGTGCGGGAGAGAGAGAGAGAGAGAGAGAGAGAGAGAGAGAGAGAGAGAGAGAGATGTGACAGAGATGCATTTCACTCTCAACACACACACACACACACACATCACATTGAAGGACACACTTTACAAAACAATAACTAAAAGTGGAGAAATGGAATTTAAGTATCTTCTTCGAATAACAGTGGAAATATTTGTGTACCTGCATAAATACATAAACGTGTTCATATTAAATAAATATTGTATATATATATATATATATAATGTATTTAATATCTACATCCGTAAAGTAAAAACTATTTTTAAAACCTAATGCTGACTGACTACATAAACTGCAATATATAATATATGCAACTCGTAATAATGTTAGAGAACTCCCAACTAAATTGAAATTATTCAAATTAAAATATTTGTCCATAAATAACATAAATGCGTCTGCACAAAGATGATCAATAACAGTCACTTCCATAAAACATATGGCAATAAAACAACATTAACATAGTAGTTACCATTTTGCTCTCTCATCATAAATTCACCCGCCGATTGTAAAGAAACTTAATGCACCACGAGGACAACAACTGGATTGGTGATTCAAAAGGCGCTGAAGTGATGCTGCATATATTAGAAAACAAAAGACTGAGGGAAAAAAATTAAGCAAAAAGAGAAGCTGAGAAACTGTCCAATAAAAGCAGCAGGGGGGAAAAAGCTGAGAAAGAGGAGACAGGCCAAGGGGGCGCAGTGTAATACCAGCACAGGAACACAGGAGGTACTGTAGCAGGAGAGCTGCTGTTCAAGAGCACAACAGAAGGAGAACGTAGAGAAGTTAGACAGTCTCTCTGTCTAAAGGACCTTTAAAAAAGAGTTGGACGCGCACGCACAAAACAGATATTGCTGCAAAAATTTACAAAATTATCAAAAACTTCAACAAGCCCCCTAGTTTGTTTTGACAAACAAAACAACAAAAAATGCTTGGCAAAGCGACGCGTGCTATTGGTTCAATTCTGTGAGATCTGCATAAGACTCGCAGAGAGAGGGAGAGAGAGAGAGAGAGATGGGGGTGCGGACGGAGGAGAAGAAGAGAAAAAAAACAAAACAAGAGAACCGAATCAATGTTGGAAGAGTGTGCACGACCGCTGGCAAACCCGAGTGCAGCTTCTTTTTCCCCCCTCTTTCTCTCCAACTCTGTGTCTCTCTTCCTCTCCACTTTCCTTCTCTAACCATTGACTGAGTCTGTGCCAACATGCAGAGGGCCCACCTATTTGGCACCGAGTCTCAAACAGCCCAGCCAATACGCACGCTCCCAGCGCTGAAAGGGAGGGAAGAGAGAGATGGCAGAGGGAGAAGCAAAGCGGTGGGGGGGGTGGATGGTTGGTAGGCTGGTAGTGGAGAGAGAGAGAGAAGGAGGGAGGGGGAGAGACGGGGACTGTGTGTGGTGCAGGCAGAAGGCACGTCATTAGCCAAATAGACAAGTTCCAATCTAGTGCGAAGGCAAAGTCCAGAGGATATTAATTTTACATGCATCCAATCGAGACAGGCACCCGGCCTTCCTAAAGCCCCCTACGGTCGCCAGCCCCCCCCCACCTTCCAATCGCTTTCGTC
>NW_011350414.1:155324-247421 GCF_000735185.1 Notothenia coriiceps
ACAAACCGCCGCCCTCCCCCTCCAGAAACACCCCTCTCTCTGCTCGCGTTACACCACCTTGGCATGGGATGGCATGAGAAAACACAGGCCCAAAATCCCACTAGACCCTGAGACCAGCAGCTGCTCCTGGATTTAACACACAAACAAAGAGAGGAGGGGGAAGAAAATGCCCGTCACCCCCCCAACAAAAAATACCATCCAAAAACATGCTCTCCTGTTTCAAAATGCACCCTCACTTCCAAACTGGCCCCTTCTATCCCCCATTTGTTTTGGTTATTTCACTTTAAAAGCTCCAACAGCACAGACACAGAAACACATTAAAAGTTTCAGTTACCAAATTAGAGAGCAATCCCATTTGTGGGTGAGAGACAGGATTTGGTGGACAATGACAACTGAAAATGCTGTGGTGGACAGCTTCATGTAAGTAGCCTATACATGTTAAGCCGTTTAACAACGCAAGGCAAGCGGATATTAAAACCGTCTAAAACAGGCTATACAACTTCCCTGTAATTCACAAAGCTTAGTCTAATGCATTCAGATTCAGATACGCTGGTCTTTGTAAGCGCGAAAAAAGAATTATAGTTTCCTACTGCAGCCAGTAAATTGCCGATATTTCCATCGTGTTGCATTATGAAGTACACAATGCCACATGATTGGGATTGAGCAGCAGCAGAAAGTGAGGGAGCACAGCGCTGTATAGCTGCCCTGGCAAGTGCATTGTCTCATCATCATTGGCTGACCCACATGACCTCAGAGGGACAAACTGTGCCCAGTGCACCATGGGAGAAATATTTCGGAGACAAAGGCTCTCACCAAGGATCAATTCAATATATTCTGATGTATATATGAAATAAGTATAGACCCCTCTTTTCATTAGAAGTGCATTTAAATGTCATTCTTCCAAATAAAAAAAAAGATTTGCTCATTTATGCTGTCCAAATTAGTCCATGGGGAATTAAAGAGACATTGTCCAAACTGGAATCTCGGCAATGGGCAGCCACAAAAAAGCTAACTTGTCATGTGGCAAAGTTGAGGGCCCGGCCATTTGATTGTGGGTTGAAGCCCCCTGCTGTGCAGCGGGACAGGCTGTCTGTGTGAACGCCCTACAAAGGCCAGAGTACTCTGGTTGGCTCCCAGGACTGTCAGATTTAGCCTGGCCTGCTCCTCTGTCAGAGTCTGACAGAGGACCCGCCGCCCGGCGACTGGCTGCTCCACTGACTGGCTGGCGAGCTGGCTGTTCGGTTGGCTGAGAGGCGACATGACTGGCTGGGTGAATGACTGGTTGGCTATCCGGGTGGGTAGCTAGCTGGCTAGCTGGATGGCTGACTGACTGACTGACTGACTGACTGACTGGCTCGTCCCCGCTACTGCTAGGGGGGTGCAGACCCCATCTGGACCAGGCCGAGCCGGGCCGGGTGCCGATTGTTCATACTAACATACGCCTGCCTCACACAGCCACACTGAACCAAGAACATTGTGGGAATGAGAGAATATGGAGGAGGCAAAAAAAATGTGGGCAAAATGAACACGAGGAGATGGAATTAAAGAGGATGTGTGTGTTTGTTTTTGTTTTTGAAGAATAATAACGGAGGTGTGTGTCGCTTATTTGAAAAGACTGAAGGGATTAAGGCTTTTTGGTGCATGGGCAGCAGACAAAGAAAAGGAGTGATATGTGCCAAGATTTTACAGTGACTTCCTGTAATATAATCGTGCCGTTACTGACAGGCTATACGATTATTAACCAAGATCTCTATCAGGGAAATCCAAAACCCCTTCGGTCCATTTAAAACAGCACATGTGTAGGTCTAGCTCTGCAACATTTGTTTCTGTGAAATAACTCCACTTAACTCTTAACACAAAGAGGATGAAAAGCTGATAACTATCATGAGACTACAAATTAATCCATACATTTAAGCAAATACTATTTGTATGAAATACGTAATCCATCAAAAAAAAATCCCTCTTTATGAAATCACTTAAGTAAATCTCCTCACTGCCAGCCTATTATAATCATAAACTGGGCCAAATGCAAAATTATACAACATCATAACACAGGCATTGAGGTCTGTGCAGAATTTTGCAGTTAAGGCAAGAACTTTTATGATTTTGGCCAAGAAATGAGTCTTTGTGGCACCCTACTATTTAATGTGTCCATGTTAATTTTGTTTCCTTTTTTCAAACCCACATATCCTTCAGCTCATTAGAGAGCGTTTGTCCATGTTGCCCAGAGTTACTGGGAGCACAACATGTGAGTGAGTTTTTCAGGCCTTGGCCGCTTGACTCTTTAGGTATCTGCTTTGCAATAATTTGAGCGAGAGCTCATCTTATCTCTGCATGCCATGCTCCTTCTTTCAGAAAAACGACGACCTTTGTTCGCCAGGCTGGGCAAGACAATCTCCCCTCCTGCCCTGACAGGGCACAACTTAGAGAACAGCAGAGAAATGAAACCACCTCAGGTTTTATTAACAAGGCCAAGCTTGGAAGCAGCAACTGCCAAAAACACAAGACAAAGGAAATGCATAAAAACCGAAATTGTTGTATTCAAGATGTTGATGGTATTAAAGAACAAAACAGAGATTTAAAAAATGGTGCTTACTGCAAATGTACCCATTACACCATTGTGTCATGTTAAAGAGATGGCTGTTAAAAAGCTCCCAATTGTCCTGAAGCCAAAAACGCACCATGGTATTAAATGAGGCCTGATAGAAAATAAGTAAAATGGCAAATATAGGTCGAAGCAGAGCAGGTCATTGCGTAGAAAATAAGATATGTTTTTAATTATGCTAATTAAACACCAATGTACAAACATTACATGGAAGTTTGGGCTAAAGGGGGGTGATAGAGGAGCACACCAAAACTGCTCTGTGGCTGTGAGCTTAAAACGGCCTGAGGGTTGCGTCTCTACACTTTGTGAAACAATACAAAATAAATACTCACACCTTTAAAATAAAGTCACCTACCTCGGCCACCGTGTTAACGCAACATTATAATCTCAAGTGTGTCGGTAGCTCATTTAATAACAGCTTTCTGTCTATCTCTGTCCATTTGTCTCCCGAGTCCGACCACGTTGTTAACCTCCGTCCGTCTGTTTCTATGTAACTTTATGTTACCTATTTTACGTTCGTTAAAACGCACATTATGTCTCGTTGTTGACAATAAAACCGCTTTAAATACCTGAAATGTTCAAAACTAATGCTCCTCTCCTCCCCACGGAGAGGAAACTAAACTTGAGTTTAACTTGCCGTCTGCTCTCAGTCTGCTGAGGCCTACGTTAAACAACAAGGGTCAAACAAAAAATTGAAAGTCGAAATGTAAATTAAAGGCGGGGGAAGATGTGTCGCGGTACAGTTTATTAATAAAAACAGTGTTATGTATGACCTCAGTGAAGGCAAACCTCCGCCAGAGTAAACAAAAATGTCACATTTGCACCAAAGCGTTAAGCAGCTTTCCCACATTTACTGCAGATGTGATCATGTAGCCTGTTTAGCGTTTTTACATTTTTAAATAGACTATTAACACCTTTGTGCACATGTAAAAAAATCACTATTGGTTCCTGTCTGAGGGCTATATTTGCATTAGCCTACATGTATTTATATACAGCCGTAACTCGGGCCTGTTTCCCACACTGTTGTCGTCAGCTTTAATCACTATAGCCTACCTGGGATGCGTTTGCGGTGTCTTTAATGCGAAAATGAATGTTAAAGGAATCAGATTATCACGTTTAAATAATACTAAATATGCGTTGGTTGGGAGTCAACAAGCATGTATTCTCTAACTGGACAACACACGAGAGATTTTAGATATTTGGCATTATAATAACAACAAAGGTAACTTATTTTTATTTTATTCCTTCTTACAATATAATGGTTGTTCCAAAAATAGACAACATGGAATTTCTAAATGAATTCAGTAGAAGTAATACATCATAAACTGAATTACTTAAGTTCAACCACTCCCTCATATTATACTAATAAAGGCAACACCTTCATATTTTATAATATTAATAGGAAATATGAAAGGGTGGCATTTGTTAGTGTAATAGTGTATTATAATATATTGTTGTATTCTTACAACAAACATGAGCTTAATGATCTAAATTCCATACAAAATGTGGTTGAAAGTTTTAACTAGTTGGTTTCAAAATGTAAATATCCTGCAAACAAAAAATTGCCAGAAACATATAAACAATTAAAACAGTTAATTATAAAACACTAATATCCTGAAAATATGTAAATATGAAATGTGATTTTAAAGAAACGGAGAGCGTTTATTTAAATTTCTGACTCATAAATATATTTGATGAAACTGATTTCATGTTTACAGTTTAACATGAAAATTTAGAACATGATAATCATAATCATTTTTTAATCATTTTTCCTTGTAAATACAAAATCATTATTTTATTTAAAATATATATTTTATTTATTTCCTCATATTAATAATAATATATTAATTGTACCATATTTTTGGGATAATAGGAAACACTGACCTATTAGTCTAATGCTATTTTAGTATTTTATTTTAGTAACATTTCTTTGTCAAATCAAGTTATGAAGAGAAAAGCGAAACTCAATTAAAAACATAATTTAAGAGCTACAGGGACTGAAGGGCTGATTTGCCTGATGAATTTATTTTTGTTTCACAGACAAGTCTTTAGTTAACTATATGAAGAATTATGATCCTGCAAAATAAGGTTAGGAAACACACACACACACACACACACACACACACACACACACACACACACACACACACACACACACACACACACACACTAAGGTTACAGCGTGTGAGGACGTGTTACAACTAGAATTTCACTTTGACTTGTGCTGTGAAATCATATTGACAAGTGCTCAGTGCTGATGTAAAGGAAAGACTGTGTCGGTGTATGTGTGTGTGTGTGTGTGTGTGTGTGTGTGTGTGTGTGTGTGTGTGTGTGTGTGTGTGTGTGTGTGTGTGTGTGTGTGTGTGTGTGTGTTCTGACCTCTTGAGATTATCTGGAATAATTTGGGTTAAAGTTCCTTGAGCTGTTCATGCTTTTTATATTAAATAAAATAAGTTTTTCAAAAATTCGCCTTACTATTTTACCTTTTCATAACGTGAGACAGACCATTTTCACGCAGTTCAGGCATAATGTAATAAAAAGAAAGTGAGAATAAAAAAGAAATGGTTGAAGAAATGTTCCATATTATTATAAGAGTAGTGCAGGAAAAGTAAGGTGTGCCGGCTTGAATAGTGGTGAGTAACACCCTGGGTTAGTAACCTCACAAACCTCACAGAAATAAAAAAAATTACGGATAAGTGGACATTAACTACTATTTCCGTGGAAACTCTCATGAGACAGAAAAAAAGTATCCTATTTTCTTTCCCTTTCATTCACTTATTCAAGCCCACCTACATGCATTCAAACACAGACCCATTATTCTCCTGGAAAATGTTCTCCTTAACTTCTCATCACTGCCAGTGTTTGTATTTCCATCCAGTTTAAACATCTTTTTATCCATGCATCTACTCTCAAAAAGAAGAAAACGTTGCCTCTTTCTGCTTTCTTTCTCCCATCGGCACAGATTGATGTTAAAAGTGTGTCTGCGCATCGTTGTAATTACGCCTGTTTACACACTGAAGCATTACTATGTGTGAAAGTCTGGAAGCCATTTGTGGCATGAGGCGGAGAGGGAAAGACAGAGCGCGCGAGTGAGCTTTAAACAGCTCCAGAGACACAAGGAGTGATAGCAAGCTGGGGCTTCTGACATGACTGCAGGCCTGCGTAATATTATACCCAAATATGCTTTCACATTTGTGCGATAGCTGGGCAGACTGTTTAAGCCTCAAATGTGAGCACATCAAAGATAAGATCAAGGGACCTTTATGATTCCTTTTAGTATCCAACATTTTATTCAGCCAGGATTTTTCTTGAGGTTTGTGGTTTTCATATGACTCTTGCCCATCTTCATAAATTTCACCTTATACAGTTAATTACAAGCATAAGTCTAAACTCCACGAGTTATATTCCCAATTTATATTAAAAAAATATTTGGAGAACTGAATTCAATTTTGGATGACTTAAAAATACATTTTATGATGATCATCGTTTAAATAGATTTGCGGAGCTTCTGGCTTAGATTTGGTGACTGGAGTTCAAAAAGTTATACACTGCTCACACCAAAATGTGCTGAGAGGACAGAAAAGAGGGCTGTGTGAAATCATTTACATTTACTCCTTTTAATGCCAAACAGAAAGTTAATCTTGATAACAGTGCCATCAATTAGAAATAATGTTTCTCTTAGGGGATGATGTTATCTTGGTATAAATAAAACTGGGCAAAATTATAGATTTCAAACTAAATTAGGAGATTCTGGCCCTGCATGTTGCAAACAATGATTTAATAAAACCACTTCAGCATGTGGCTGCGGCTAGATGAAGCCATATAGGATTACATGTATGCTAAGTGAATACATGTAGAGTTGTGCATGTGTGTTTACATTACAGAGGATTCTGAAGCTTCACCATGGCAAATACACACACACAAACCCATGAATGTACTCACACACACAAAGCCACGCACACACACACACATACACACATTGTTGGTTTGGCTTTTTCCGACAGAGGACGTAGCAGTAAAACAGAGTAGCGTTTCCCCTAGACAAGGGCGGCCATTCCTGATAAGGTCAAGTGGGCAGTGTTATACTTGGTGTGTGTGTGTGTGTGTGTGTGTGTGTGTGTGTGTGTGTGTGTGTGTGTGTGTGTGTGTGTGTGTGTGTGTGTGTGTGTGTGTGTGTCTGTGTGTGTGTGATAATAGAGTGTGGCAGCTTTCTGCTTGAATAATACAGGGAAGGAGAGCGTCTGTCTCACACTTTCTGTCTCACTGCTAACAGGAGCACATGCTGCACACACCTACAGTGTTCCAGTCGGCACATGCCAGCGGCACACACTGGCTCCCCTGCCCTGCCTACAGCTGCAGAGAGGGCTTTCAACCTCATGGTTAGCAAATACAGCAGGAATCAAGCAGATAATGAAACCCGATAACCCCTCCCTGCCATGCCCTGCTCCACCACCGGCCAAGGCCTGCTTCTCCTCACACAAGAGATGCACTATTGAGAGAGTTTCTCTCGCACTCTTTCGCTCCCCCTCATTCTTTTATTCCTCCCTGGTCCTCGTTCTGCCAGTCGGCACGGCGAGATGCCAACCTCTCCCCAAAGCCGGGCAGAGTGCCCTCACCCTTTATGCAAATGCTTTACCACTTGCCCGACTCACACATTCAATCTGTGCCCCCTACCACCATCACCCCCATACCTTCTTTTATTTCTTTCACCTCTTACTCTGCAAGTCTTCTCCTTCTCTAACACTTTTCCCTTTCCTGTTCTCTATATTGTTTTTGCACTTCAACCACCTCTCTATCAATTGCCTGTGCACTCTCTATCTCAAAGGCTATCCGTCTCCTAGCATCTGTCCCTCCGTTTCCCCTAACTCTTTCAGGGTGGAACTCCCTCTCCCCTCCCTTTGCCTCTCTCACACAGCTTGACTCACCCGGACTCAAACTTGTGCACTCACTCCTCGGCCTTTGCCAGACAGGCAAGTGCAGAATTTCCCTTCACCCTCTCTTTCTCTTCTTCCATCTCTTTCACTCTCTCTCTCTCTCACACACACTCAGCCCTACTTCCCTTAAAGGGAAAGTATCTTGTTGATAAATTATACTTGTTATTTATCCCTGCAGTTTAACGTTTTATCCTCTCAGTATTTAGTGTTAAATATATAATTTTCAAGGACAGTTGGAACGTTATTTCATACCTTCGGAATGTATTATAACCCTATATTTGCATGATTGACTGCTTCCTTCAGTGTTGAGCAGGGCATTAGTGGAGCACAGGAACGCTACATTTGTTCAGTATTATAAATAAAAGCAATGTGCAGTGGTTTAAAATGTGTTGAATGTGTTTGAACAGCAGCCAACTACTTTTATATTGTGCGGTGGGTGAAACAAATCTTGCTGTTTAAAGAATAAATAATCATGTGATGAGATTATATGACGATTTGCTTTATAAAACCTTTTTTAAACCGATCAGAAACGTTGGTTGTCAAAACTGGACATTTTCTTATTTCCTTAAAAGGAACTGCTATTGATTGTTTTTTATAATGCTGTTTTGAATCAGGTCAAGTCTCCACAAGTTATATAATCTGTAGTGTAAATAGCTCCAGAAAATGTTTTTTGTTCAAGTGTGTTAAGTAATCTGATTTCCTAAACCCCCCAAAAAATAAAAGAAAGTGCTCGATAAATAAAAGAACAGAACTTCATAGCATGCTGACCACAATTTCACTTTTACAATGAACACTGCAAACGTTTGTTGCATCCTCCTCTGTAGATGGGAAACCAAACCTTTTGCATTAGGATCCTATTTCCGCACCAGTGAGCTCCCTATCAGGAACAGTGAAGCTTGCGGATTTAATTCTGCTTATCATGTGAGCTGGAGTTTGGCCTTTGCGGAGTTGGCGCTGCGAGGGTTAAACGGTGCCCGCTCCCTGTGGCATGATATGAGCTGGGCCCTTTGCCTGTGCACTCTGCCTTGTCTGCGCCGAGTTGCTAGTGTTAGGGGTTAAGAGTGGGTGGCTGCTCCAAGTGGCTTCCTATGTGACTCTAATCCCATTAGGGTTAAAAGGTGTCTGTTCCAAATGGCTTCCTGAGACCCGGGTCTTAATCTCTGCTATGCTTGACAGAGTTTGGGTTACAGCGAGACAAGCTCTTGATGTGGCAGCGAGTTATCCTTGACTCTGAGATGGCAGTGTGAGGGTTAAAGGTCGCTCTGCCCATTTTGAGTGGCATTCCCTGTAGGGCAAGCACCATGCCAGGCCGGAAGACACAGAGGGCGCACACAAACACATGCAAAGGGGAGCAACAAAGAGCCCTCACAACCACACACACACACATAAACACTAGCGCACATTCACAAAAGCAAAATCATTCTGAAACTTTTATCCTCTTAAACCAGTCCTTTCCTTTTTTAAAGATGTGTCCTTCAACAAAGCAAGGGGAGGACAGGCAGACATACGATGCAGACGGGCGCCTCGGGGAGAATGTGCGCGCAGTTATCTCCTCTGTGACCGCGCTCACTGACTTCCCCAGCCCTAAACTACCACCTCGCACTGACCTCAGGAGCACCACAGCACCACAGGCAGACAGCCATAAGTACATGTCCTCACAGGGGACATAAAATGGAGAAAACCCACCTCCATGATAAGGCACCTCATAAACAGGCATGGGAGAGAAAAAGTAAGAGGGAACAAAAAGTAAAATGTTGCATCACTGATCCAAGCTTAAAGCTGTGTCAGTGTTGGATATAATAGTTGTAAATGTTTTTAACTTTCAACATTATCAAAAAATGCGAAAATGTATAAGAGAGCAGTTTTATCTTAACTTTAATGTCTTCAGTACAACAGCTACAATACAATGTAAACCAACACTGGAACAGTTTAAGCTTTTTATTCTACACTATGGTCTCTATCGTCTCCCTCATAGCTTGCATCTGGATTATTTGTAGTTTAATATTGGCTCTAAATCACATTAGAATCCCTGGCACTCGTGCTGAGAATTTGACTAACATGTGAGTGAAATATTTTTATGACTTTTTCTTTTTTTCTTAGTATCCTGCCAAGCTTTAAAAGTTGTCTCATAAAAGATGAAAAACGTTAGCTTTCTTAACTGCAATAAATGTTCTAAATGTGCCATGTTATTTTGCAGCGAACGATACACTGTTTATCAACTCTCAGGAAAACTGGTCCGGTATGAAATACCAGTCGGTCTCCATTTATAAACATGTGATTGTATGAAAAGATAGTATCACAGAGAAGTGAGCCAGAAGGAGGGAGCTGGACTGAAAGCAGCACGAGCTGCCACGTCAGATGCTGCTGAGGCTTCTTGGCTGTCAGGACTGAAACTGACACACAGTGTAGACACACACGCACATGCAAACGCAGTATGGCCTGCACCGCACATGAAAGATTCCCCACATCTATTCCAATGCACATGCACACTCACACACACAGAAAAGGGTTTTGCCTTTGCAGTGCTGTTCAGGGAGTTTGAGTCATCGGCCAAGCCTGACACCCCTGCTCAGTGAAGCCATCACCGCTGTCCCTCTGTGAGTCAACATGGATGGAGCCGCTCCATCAACAACACACTCAGGCCTAATAATAAAACGAGCAAATCCCTCTCTCCAGTTTGCCTGCCGGCTCACGCCAGAGAGGGCCTGCCCCGGCCTGGTCATTTCCTGGTCATGCCGCTACTGGAATTACACTCATCATTAACTTGCATTTTTTGTGAGATTAGAAATAACAACTTAGTTTTCCAAATATTAGTCCAGCAATTAAATACAAAAACATATTGTCTTAGTTGTGATCCTATATGCAAATCATTCATTTATTCACATGAATAGAGACATCGTGTGGATTGTGATTTAAAAAAAAAACACATATAGGGAAATGATGTAGGCAATAATAAAGCTCTTTGGCTGCCCAAAAAGAAAAAGATGCAAAATAGGATTTGGCCGAGTCTTTATTTAGGATAGCTTTCCAATTCCTGGAGAAATTGCCTTATTGAATACAACAACGCTATTGTCTCAGCAAATTTGAGAGGGGCTTTCAGCTTTATATTTTTCCAGAGAGGAAAATCAAAACAGAAACACCGTTTTTCAATCTGAAGGGGAAAGAAGGCTCTTACGCAGAGATTTGATTCTCCAGATAGCACTTGGCACCATTTTCCTCCTCTAAGTACTGTAATATGGTTATGATACTTTAGCATTCCTTCACATCACCAAAGAAACCCAATATGTGTATATCAAGCATTTTTGTCAGAAAAGAAGCGGACGGTGGAAAGAGAAGGGGGGAGGAGGGTGGAAGAAGATGGAGAGTCAGGTAAAGGATTAGCATTAAGAGGCCATAGGGAGTAAAAATGTTGCCCAATGATCAGCATTCCAACGGACAAAGCCTAGCAAATGGTGAAACTGTTTTAGATAGTGCGCTGTTCTCAGGAGAGGCACACAGGGAGTTAGTAAAGTGGCTTTTAAGCTCACCAAATCCAACATATCCCAGATAAGACTGTGGCTCTTCCTGAGTGAGCGAAAGAGAGGAGTAGCGGAGGGGGGCTGGAAAGAATGAGGTAAAAGAGAAAGAGACCGTTGAAGTAAACCACGTTATTTAGAGAGGGTAGTGAGAGTTGAGATCGAGAAAAGCAGACAAAGTGAAAGGGAGGTTTTCAGAAAGAGACATAAAGAGAGAAAAAAGATAGGAATGAAGTGCCTGGAAAGTGAGAGCATATTTTCAGATGGGAGCACATGTGAGATGTGGTGTCGGTGGATCCTGTCTCAAACAGTTCAGTGAATGAACCCGGAGACACTAAGCAGCCCTGCCTGCCTCTCCAGCAGGATTTTATCACCTGCGTGAAAGAAAACACACTGGCCAACCTCATCAATCTCTGCTCTGCGCTGCTGCAGACCTGCGGGCCTTTTATGTACTCTTCAGTGTCAATGTTGTGTTTGGGATAATGTTGAGGCAACAAAGTCATAATGCAGAGGTGCAGGAGTCTCTAGACACACACAAGGACTGCGGTTTGGTTAACACTATGCCTAAAAGTTGCTGAATGAGGCAAAAAACAACCCGACAGCTTATATTTGATTATATATTCAGACCTATAGCATTCAACTTATCTGTAAAACTGCATTTATATTTTAGTTGAATTGATGTAGTTCTTTCATGTGGGTTTTCCCTTATCTCGCCCACCTTCTGCACACAGACACCATTAACTGCCTGGTTAGCATGAAGCGACAGCAGACAGGTGCACACCCACAGGCCAGAGAGCAGAGTCAACAAACAAGGGTCACTTTTAGATCATCCCCAGTTTGTTTATTTAGCAGTGGTTAGGTTTTCACTTATAAACCTCCAAACTCCATTGCAAAATGCCCTCCTTTTAGACTCCAGAGAGAACATTTAAACAGTATTAATTCCTCTTGCTGGGAAAAGGGACGGCCTTTCCCGGAGCAATTCATAACATCTGAATATAAAAATAAATACGAAGAGCGGGCGCGCTCATCACTCAAAAGTAAGGAGGGAAGAAACCTGCCAGGAAGTTTGACGGCGATGTGTGTTTTTCCTCTGTTTCACCGGTGTCTGGGACAACACATTTCTCTGCGTAATAGCCCTGACTTTGTTGCAGCCCACTACCATCGTTTCTCTTTCTTTCTTTCTTTTTAAAAAAAATCAATCTCTTTATTGAGATTTCTGTATGCTTTATCTTCACGCCCGCTCTCCCTCCCTCTCCCTCTCTGCTGGACGCCCCTGTGCCAGTTAACTCACCACAAGCCAGAGGGAGGACCGCAAGAATGCTTAAATCAGCATAATTAGGCCTGTGTGTACTTTAAACACACACGTTTCCCCCAAGCCTGGACCCCTGCCACCCGTACACCGCTGTGTACGCAGCCACGGCCCGTCTCTTTGAGTCAATAAACATAAACATATCAGCAGTCAGCCTCGCACACGTCCACACAACACACACACATATACATTCATAAGCAATGCATGCAGTGAAAAATGATGCAGTATCCCTCTACCACCCAACTTTTTATTGAAGCTACCTCCCTCATAGAGATGTCACACTCCCCCGCGGCCCAAACCACCATCACCACACTAACACAGTTTGACCCGTTTAACCATGTAGCCGGGGGGAGGAAAGTAAGTTGAATACGGGGGTTCTGTGCCGAAAAGTTGCACGTTGGGTGAGAAATTTCCATAAGAAGGCCGGTAAAAATTAAGTACAAACACGCACTAAAACAATGGCAGGGATCTGAGTTGAGTTTGTGGTTTGTCCCACACACATCTGTATGTGTTTAAGGTTTCACTGGTACATTAACAAACAACTGCCTCCCAGCAAGACCAGGATGCCTGACTGCATATGGGGATTATCAGCAGTCATTACAGACCATTTAATAATAATCACCAGCATCAAAAACAAATCTGTCCAAGCATGTGATATGTGGATGGCCAATATCACTGGCTGAGTGGATCATATTAGTGAAGATGAGAACTGATTAGGCAGTGTTTGGCATTGCATGTCATTTAAATTATCACACAGGAATCCACTCACTGTGAGCAGCTTGTTATTATCTTTATCTACTTTGTCTGTGGGGCACAGTGCTGCTCATTGACTCTAAAGTATGTGTGTGTGTCAAGAAGAGCAATAACAGAGATTACACTCATGACCTTACAGCATAAAAATAATAACTTAGGAAAGTTTGAAAGTGACTAAGACGTACTTTAAAGGCAGCCAATAAAAACACTATCCTCCCTCAGGAGCTCAGACACACACACAGCTCCTGGAGAAGCTTCAGGTGCAGGCGGACACAAGATAGGCCTGCACAAGCACAAACGCAGCATCAAACACATCGCAAGGACGAATCCAAATCTTGTGGAAATGCGAACAAGAAGAGTGTCGAACACTAAAGTCCTGGAAGGTACCCAGCCTGCGGCCTGCTACATTTCCATTGTAAAGATATGCATACTTTAGTAGTGAATAGCACTTTTTGCCACTGGCTTTTGGTGGTGTTACCATGGAGTTTATATGTCATTAAAGCAAAACATGAAGTTAATTTGATTTCCATTTTTAACATCACCCGACTCAATAACAGATATATTTTGCAAGGCCTCAGCTCACTTTCTTTTTGGCCTCGCACTCCACAGATTAATCAGACCGCCGTTCTCTGTCTATCTTGGAAAATATTTTACCAGCAGCCTTTGATCAAAGTGGTGTGATACTGTTTATATGTGGGTACTCACTGGGAACTAGCCACAAAGAAGCCACTCTGTGTCTGTGTGTGTCTCTCTTCCCTGTCTGTCTGTCTGTCTGTCTGTCTGTCTGTCCTGTCTCACACATAGAGAGGCATGAACACACTCATGTCTGTGTTTGTGCGCTCACACAGCTGTGGATCTTGCATATGGGTTCAACCGAGGTAAAGATATGGTATATTACGCAATGGCTTATAGATTTTTCCACCACTGGCGAGCTGCCAGGGCTCTCAGAGAGACAGAGAAAGGGTGAGAGAGAAAGGATCAGAGAGCAGCACTCTGTGTTCCACAAAGTCTGACTCACTAACTGGATTCACTGGCTGCCGTGCTGCGGCTGCAGGCCTCTACGGCCAGCAGTTACACGGAGGAAATAAGACTCAACAATGGAATGTAAGAGTGTGTGTTTTACCTGATAATCATGGAAGTAAAATGGTTGGTGCCATTGCGTCAGTTATCAGATTCATTTGTTATGTTATGTGGATATTTCAGATATCACTTGTATGTTATTCCTACTTTAGTAACTGACACACACACACACACACACACACACACACACACACACACACACACACACACACACACACACACACACACACACACACACACACACAGCAAACAGAGTTCTGTGACTTCTGTGACTCCTGTGACAACTTGACCTATGTGACAAAAGATTTCTTCCCGCTGGAAACACACATTAACATAACTCCTAACTGGAGACAAATGTTATTATAACTGTGGTGTGCCGCACTTCTATTTTATTCTAAGAAGGCTAACATTAAATGCTTTAAATTCTTAAGCAGCGTGGAACAATTTTCGACAAAGTAAAAACAGTTAGCAGACTCCAATGTTGTACTGTGAAATTGCATGAAGAAAGCCTTTGACATGAACAACAAAAAACTCTAATGTGCATGCATGACAGACATTTCAGTGGAGGCTACTTCCAAATTGAGACTTGGAAGAGTCAGCAAGAGCAGCTCAATCTGTTTTGAATCAGACGCTAGCCTGTCAGAATGATCAATTCGACTGTTTTCTTGATTTACTTACAGAGTACGTGACATGCATATGTTAATGAAACTTGCGTTCCTCATATCAGTCGTGTCCATATTCTCCCGCCTGGATTAAGGAGGCAGACATGCTGTTCACACACACGGCATAGAGATGCATTCACAGAGCTGATTTGGCCTAGATCTTGTGCGCCGAGGTTTCCCCTACTCTTTTAATTGGGCCCTTGATGCTCGACATAGGGTGTACTTCCTCTAATTAGCTATATCTATAGCGTATGGGAGGGTGTATGAATGCATGCATGTGTAAAATCCTCTTTTGAGCAACTCCAAACTAACTAAGAGCTTTAATTTCACGCTAGGCTGCATTGTCCCATTCAGACGGGTTACCCTCACAAAAAAGGCTCTGAGAAAATCAAAAAGAGTGAAAAACACACCAACGGGCGACATAGGAGGGGGATGGAGAAAGACAGAGAGAGAGGGAGAGACAAACAACAACAACAACAACAACTGAGGCTCATCCTCGAACAATGCAGATCTCTCACTAACCGTTACTTCTCTTTTAAAAAGAGCTAATTGAGGAGGTGGAGGGGGAGGAGGAAGAGGAGTGGGATGAAGGTGAAGGGGAGTCTGTCCCAAGCAGCTGCAAGAAGTACACAGTGCCTTGGCTCTTGTATCTTCTCATCACTTGACTCCTTGTGGGTTCCTCCTGCCTGATCATCTCATCACTTGCTTGCAAACTAAAGTATTCTCACCGTAAACGAGTGTAAACTGCTAGTTTTTGCACCTGTGAAGAAATAATAGCACTATTGCACAGATGATATATAATTATCAGTCCCAAATTCATATAACCTACTCAATACTTACCCCCCCGCCAAAAACATGACATGTATTCGTGAGCAACAACAAAAGGTCTGCAGGATAATTGCAGATATTTCATTTTGGAGTACTTTCTAATCCCATGCCAAAAGTTGGCAAAGGCCAAAGTGAGATGTTCTGACACTGCTGCTCCTCCACCACATGCCCATCTATCTGTCTATAACATACGTGAGTGCTCAGCCTGATTTCAGATGTGTGTGCGTAAAAGTGTGTGTGTGCGCATGTACGCGTGTGGGTCGCATGGCTTGGTAAACACATATCGCAGACCAACATAAGACCGCTATAGGCACTGCCTGCTTCCACTGGCCACAGATCAGCATAAACCTAATCCACACTAGGATGCGGGGGGGGGCTACACTTATTCACACGGACACACACATATCGGACACACACATATGCACATGCATCCAGGGGACAACCACCTATTACCCTGTTGTGCCAATTGCTTCGGTTAAGCGGGATAAATCCATTTTCTCTGGGCGGTCAGGAAGACTGCACAGATAAGGGATGAGCACATTGCTGGATTTACCTCACCTCTAAGACTGATTCACACACAAACACAAAGACAAGCAGAGGGGGGCTGTCCACAAGCTATCTTAGGGTTTTTGAGGTTTTATAACGGCTCCTCCGTGGCAAATTTTTAAAAACTTTGAAAGAGAAAACTAATATTTCAATTTGTCCACACTTTTGGCGTATAGGATGCACAATGTGTGAAATATTCAAACAACTTGTTTCAAGATCTTTTTAAAACCTCATGAGTCAACACATCCCTCACACAAATGCAGTTTCTCTACATTTAATAGAAATATATTCGATCACTGTTTAACTGACATGGACATGTGCCATTTCTCCTACTCCTTCCTCCGTCCCATCCCTCCGTCGCTGCCTATACCAGCTCTCATTCTGGGCCAAGCCGTGTAAGGTGGACCTGGTCTGCCTCCAGCAGAAAGGATGAATAAGTAAAAAGAACACAATGTACCCCTGGGTTCAGCCTGCAACCCACTGCCGACCGGCCTGCCTGCCTGTCGTCCTGGCACAGTTGGCGGGCCACTTTCCCCCTGCCTACCATCCACTACAGCAAACCTATTCTCCGCTGCCTGTGCTGTGCCTACCAACTAGCTCTGTGTGAGCAGGATTAGTGTCTATGTGTGTGTCTTTGTGGTGCAAAGTGATGCCGGCTAGGCTTGGTATGTTACCAGATCGTGCAGGCCCACCTCGGCTTACACTATAGCACCACAACCGTCAGCGTCCGAGCCCAGTGAAACCAGAAACGAGGGCTGACGCAGGAGAGCCATCGGCCCAAAACGTAGCAGGATACACACACCTAATGTACTCAAGCACACAATTAGAAGCTGGTGGCTAAAACAGGAAGATGAAATAAACAAATATATAATATAAGATATATTGTTCATATGCTTGCGTGGGCTGCACACATATTGCCATACACAGACTTTATATGCACTATTTCACAAGCACTTTTGTTAAGATGATAAGTGCCTTTATCTCCATCACCAAAGATACAGACCACAAAATCTCCACATTTGTTCTGTTGCTATGGCTATATGGCATGGCTACAGTATGTATGGCTTTCACTGGATGCTTTCAAGTGCTTTGCCAATCTGTACGGATGAGTGAGTTTCAACCACTCATTTGATTTCAAAATCTTAAAAAAACAAACACTTCAGAACTGCAAATCATTAGATCATGAAGCACATATGAGCAAGAGTCGAGCAAGCACATACAACATCTTTTTTTGCGTGTGATCTGTGCCGGAAATAGCGAAACAATCTCCCGCAAAGTGTTAAACATCTCTTGAGTTCGCAGCAAAGCTTTAGAAAAGTTGGCAGTGTTTGTGAGACGTGCGGTATATTAGCAGCCCACATCTCATTTGGATAAGCGGGACTTAACTGAAGTCTGCAATAATTGATTTCAAAACGCAGCACATAAAAGTTTTAATTAACGACGCCTCCACGACCTTCAAACCGCATTAAAACTTTATGCAAATACACTTCCGTCACAAGGATGTTAAACAATGCCACGTAACAAAAAAAAAAAGCATCTCGGTGCTGTTTGGTAAGTGCATGTGGACCACTTTTTTGGCTGCTTTTGTCCGTCATCAGGCCATTCCAGGAAAGCTTTTATCACCGTTAATAATACATTGTAGATTGTTTACACAAGTTTTGCATATTTTCTATGATTTGTGAATTATTTACACGGCTGGGATCAAAGAACACCGTCTTAATGGACAATGGGTACATAGTCCATGCACGTTGGTATAATTCATGCATGTGCGCCTATGGTGAGGACACACACCCACACACCTTAAGGAAAAACAAACAATCCCGCCTTTCGCCGCAACCAACCACAGATCTTTTAAACAGACGATTAAAGCAAATTAAAGGCGGATGTTCGAGTCAAGTTTAAATTACGGGTGTGGAACAGAGTAGTGATACTTAGAAACCCACGAGCAGGATCGAGTGTTGTTTAAAGTTAATTTGGACTGCTATTATCTTCCAGCTGCGTTCATATCTAACTACAAACACGATGTGAAGCCGATATGAGAGAATGCGGACAAATCAGCAGCTCTTGATATCCATCCGCCGGGCCGGGAGACGCAGTAACAGCAGCCTAAGCAGATCAATATGTATCGCGCATATGGGCAGCACGCGTCTATGCGGCGCTCGTGCGAGAGGATCTGCAGCCAATTAATTTTAATTAATGGAAAGAAGGAGGAAACTCGATGCGGACCTCTGCCTCATACCACCATGGCTTGGAAAATTATCTGTGCTAAATATGCAGTATAGGGCTGTTGGACTTATTTTACGGAGCAAATCAAATAGACTATTGATTAGAAAATGTATCCCTCGTAGTCTAAAACTAACATACGGCAGAAAAGGTCAAGTAGGCTACATAAAAGAGAACACAAATGGAAAAAGACAGAAGCTTTCCAAGTGCTCTAAATGATTATGATGTAGCCACGGTTTCTGACTTTGTTGCAGTTTATGCGATGAAATACAATTTTGTATTTGATCACTGCTCAAACTGAGAAATACATATTGAGGTCTGGTCAGAAGGCCTGAAATAACACTGAGGAGGATTTGTTTCCACAGAGCCAGTCAAGCCGGTTGAAAAAATAAATAAATATTCTCTCTCATCACATGACAAAGGTGTAATATAATCTCAAAAAGATGTATTAACAAATAGGAATATAATACTACCCCCACGCAGCAAAGCAAAACTGGGAAAAGGAGAGGAGTGCGGCAGACCGTGACCTCGCTGCAACACTGCAACACGTAACACAGGCCTGGAGCTAAACAGCTGCGACTTGTTAATGCTAAATCCTTTCCCAGTGTAAAATAATAAGTCAAAATTATAATGCATAAGCCCTATAATTAGTTTATTGCACTGTACAACTCCTGACTTGCGGAAAGTGTTGACTTCAGAAAAAAATCCACACTGCCTTCTGCTTTAAAAAGTATATTTAACTTGATTTTTATTTTATTTTTTAAAGGGATTCAATGGTAACATACTGAAATTAACCTGCATTTAATGTGATAAGCCGAGCGGCATGAGGAAACGGAGCTGCGGCGGCCTGAAACGGAAGCTCGGCGCTGAGGCTCTTCTGTTAACTCTGCACTACATCTCTCTTCATCTGTGAACTACAGCTTAGTTTAAAACAATTACTTTAAATATATACTCATGAACTGCAAAAGTATATTGACATTGCAAGAAAAAACTAAAAGGTCATTTATGACTTGACCTTTGCTCATGTGAGCTGTTAGTTGAGTTTACAGGTGAAATGTATCTACACACTGGAACAAGGTGTTTTCAGCACATTAACAACATTAAGAAATAAAATATCATTATGAATTAAGTAAAATTAAGAAGCAAGCCTAATAAGATTCTCCCTTCGTAAAACATAACAACTGCTTAAGGGATATATGGGCATTGCCCTGTCATTTAACTGTGTAGGCATTTATTATCTAAATATTATATTTTGTAATAGAAACACTTTAAAGTGTGATTCCATGCTTTCAGCCGATAAATAGTTACGTCCAGACCTATTTCTGCTTAGAGACAGAGGTGCAGGCTACAGGAGATGAGGCCGGAAAGGTCAAAACACACTCAATCATTGTGCATTTAAAAACACTAGATGCGTATCCGAACAGGACATCGTATTTAAAATATTTGTTTCATATTGTTTAAAGACGATTTAAAAAAAAAAAAAGACTTACTCCCCTGCGTACAGTAGCTAGCCTATGGGACTAAATACCGGCCTTTTAAAACGCACGAAATGTCCTCTTGGAAAAACAGTAACAAAAGCTCCATTCAGTGCTCTCTTTTTACGTTTTGCCTGTGCAATTAAGATAAATAACATAATATAATAACATAATTAGCTTATTAAAAGGTCAACTGTATTTGTGATTAATCAAACTACAACCCTGCAGCTCGGACTTTCCACACAACACACGCCCACCCTCGTCGTTTTCAACATCCAAAAACTAGTTGTAGCCTATTTTAAAAAGAAACTGCCGAAGTTGAATAACGAAAATGAGAGACAGTTATGAATGAGAACACGGTGACCCTAAAGGCCCCCAACGCCGAACGCGGATGACAACCGGCAGACCTCCGTAACAGCCACAAGTCACTAACACTCGTTTGAAAAAATAAAGAGTCCCACAATTCCACGGTTCAAGTTAAAACAAAACTCGTGCTTTATTACAGTTGTCGATAACGCCGATCGTTGCCTCATGGTGTCAGTAATTAGTCGTCAATAGTGAGATGACCGAGTCCTTCTTCTCCTTTCTCCAACCTCCGTTTTATATAAAATAGATTTGGGAGAAGCGCCATTTTCTCTCCAAACCATGCGCAATGAGACGCTCAAGAAAGCCCGTTGGAGGAGTGCCATTTAAAAGAAAGGGGGAGAGAGGGAGCGCGAGAGAGGGGGAGAGAAAGGGGGAGGTTAGACGGTATCGGGGAAAAGCGAGCAGGGCTGGAAAAAGGTCCGTAAAACGCAACGAATGACAAGCAGCGGCAGCACGGTGGACACACACACAATACACACACAACACTGTAACCACATACAGTAGAAACAAACTGGAGGCGCACCATACCGGAAAAAAGCAACGAAGAAGAGCATGGAAAAACGGCGATCATTGTCATACCTGTGTCAAGCAGTAAGGGGAGTACATGGTTGTGTCTAGAGATGAAAGTTGGAGTAGTTGATAATTAAGTTGGATGGAGGTTCGCTATGGTGCCGCATTGCAAAGCCGCTGTGGCTCAGTCCAGGCTGTAACCCCGCCTCACTCACAGTGAAAGCTCCGCACTAACTTTAGGGGAAAGTTTCTGCAGCTCTCTCTCCCTCCCTCCCTCCCTCCCTCCCTCCTTCTTTCTCTCTCGCTCTCGCTCTCTCTCTCCCCCTCTACGCTTCTCTTTAGGAATCCGCACAAGCCTACAGTATTTAAAATGTTCATCGACTTTGAACGTTTTTTAAAAACCAGAATCAGCGCGTCGCTAAAACTCCAGAGAGGAATCGCATGAGACACGCTAACCCTGCAGTGCTGTAGGGCTTTAGTGCGCATGTGGGCTCAGTGGTGAGTTCAGTCTCATCGTGTTTCATTGAATACAAATAAAAAAGACCTATAGAATATCTAATATCTCTGTAGTATTTACACCTGGAGCTACAGTTCTGTTGCGGTATCCCTAACAATGTTTATATTTTTCATAGGTTTTTTTTTGTTGTTGAGGGATTTGTGTACTTTTCCTCCCGTGCAACACACATTCAGTCATACTGTTGCCGCGTTTTTACTTAAGCTGGTGTTGGTAATAATAAAATAAAAATATTCAGATTCTATCTTTCCTTCAATGCCAGAACATAAAGATAGATAGATAGATAGAACAAATCTAAGTTTAGAACAAATAAACCAAGACCTAGTTTTTTGCCAAACAATTAACATCTTTGTTATTTACAAAGGTCTACTTATCTTATTGATAAAAATACTATTTATTTTCTTGTGTTTTTACAATAACATTCCATATACCTTGCTATATTCTTATGCTGAAATATATATGTGGCTTTGCAGTATAAATCTGACTTTAAAAGTACTGAGTAAAGAGTAAATACAGATGATTGAGGAGGCAGATTTCCTAAATGTAATCTATTTTCAACACTCGGATCCTTCGCTGTTGCACATAGTAAAAACAGAAGCAATGGTTTAAAGTTTACAACTCAGATTTGACTGTGATATTCTCTCAGCCCGTCAGCTGGAGATGGTGACACAAAGCTTTCCCCACATTGTAAACTAATTCAAGTGTCTCAAGTAGAGGCCCCATATTCTTAACTTGAGTCTTTGTTACTGTAATTTAAAAGTGTGCGATGGACAATGTGGCTGAGGGAGCTCAAAGGTTTGCCAAACATATTTGTGTTTCATTAATTTTTACAAGGTGTGACGGCTGGATTTGATGCCCAACTCTGTCAGCTTCCTTTTGTACGGTCGGTCATTGCTGCAGTTTACGGTGAGAAACTCCTAGTCGGAAAATCATGTGAAGGAACATTTAAATATACTTGTAATATACCTTTCTAGGGACGTACTTGAATGGTCTCAAGAAACTATAAGTCCAAAGTCATTACAGAAAGCTTTGTAATTTATTCAGCAGTGATACCCCTCGCATTCCTGTTTTTCTTCTTTTTCTAACGCTGTCCAAGTCATATTCTATAGTGCACTGTATATGTATATGGAAACAAAAGATACCTGAACTAGGACAAAGTGGTCTAAACCAGTTTCATTGTGAGCCCTATTGTATGGAAGCGATACACTCTGTTTCTAATCAGGCTTGGCTTTATCCTTGCCCGCTCCCTGCTCCTCAGCCTAATCAAACTCATATATGCAGGCAGAGTGCCGGCAATTATACATAAGCCCCTGCCTTGTGCATGTGTGTGAGTGTAGTGTTTGGAAATGTGTGTGTGCGTCTATGTGTGAATACAATTCTGCATTTGCGCATGGCTGTGTGTCTTACACAACGTGTGTGTGTGTGTGTGTGTGTGTGTGTGTGTGTGTGTGTGTGTGTGTGTGTGTGTGTGTGTGTGTGTGTGTGTGTGTGTGTGTGTGTGTGTGTGTGTGTGCAATGCAAGGGTGCGGTTTCGGGGGGTTGAAGTCACCCCCGCACTCGAATGCCAAGTTTTTCAGGGGGATATGAAGCTGTGCAACTTTACGAGACCTCAGCCTATGTAGGATACTTAGCCACACACACCACAGACACACATGCATATAATGTACGTTATATACACACATACGAGTACACACTCGTATATGCACACAACCACAAATGTCTTGTGGTCAAAGATACGCTGGCACAAGCAACTAGAAACTGAATAAGAATGAGAAAAAGAAAAAAAAGACTAAATAAAAGTGGACGAAAGTGAAGCATATTGAGGTGTAGTCTATCCCTTTCCCATGGACTCTCCTCTTTCCAAACCACACCCCAACACGGCACAGGCCCAAACCCCAAAGTCTTTGTGTGCTCCCTCGCTTTCCCTCTTTTCTCTTTCTGTCCACCCCATTTTGTCTTTTTTCCTGGTTCTTTTTAGTGACCCTTTTAATTTCTTATAATCTTTTGCTGTTACCTCTCTCTTTTTGCTCTCTTAATCACACATACACACACACACACACACACACGCACACACACGCACACACACGCACACACACACACACACACACACACACACACACACACACACACACTGTCCCTTTCGTCTGACTGACTTTGGTGGCCGTCTTTGTCTCTGGCTGCAGTCTGGACCCAGACATCCATCTCAGTATTCAACAGGCATCTTGGCTGTAACAAACAAACTATAGCAACCACAGAAGTTACAAAACACTGACGCTTAGGTTTTCTTTCCAAACTCTCTCTCTCTCTCTCTCTCCCTCTCTGCCTGTGATCAAACAGCCCTGTCCGGCCATCACCTTTCAAAGCCCCTAAAGCCACAGGGCTCTAGTGGTTTCTGAGACTACGTTTGCCATTAAAAAGCACACGAGAAAACCATATGGTGTGTCTAAAGTTAGCATGTTGTGGTCTCCCATTGACACACAGCACTACCCAAATACTTGCTGTTTACCATTGCCTGTGGCTAGGCCATTAAATATTGAAAGTGATGTAGCATACTGATACTACCATTAGTATGCTAAATGTGTGAGACAGGTGGTTGAGGCTGCCTTTCAAAAGGCAGGAAATATGTGAACGGAAAATGTGTGTAACTGTAGCGTTTACTACGCCGTACAGTGTAAATATTGTTTGAGTAAGCTGTGTATGTGTGCTCTGGGAGGGAGCATGCCAGTCAAATGCATACAGGCATATGCAGTCAGAGAGAAATGGCTGACTGGCCGTTATGGCTAACAAGCATATCATACACAGTGAGGATCCCAGAGACTCTTTGGATCTGTTCGCAATCTGAGTGTGTGTGCAGAGCAATGTGTGATGCCTGCTGTTTTGTTATGTGTTTACTGTGTGCAATAGCTGCATATACGTTTTCCTCCGACTGGTTTGGATTACCGCATTGACTTTGTTTGTTTTCAACAGGAAGAAAACGCACAGATTTATTTTTCTTGTCTGTTGTCATCATTTCTTAATTTAAACAGTATACTCAACATGTCAGATAAGAGCCCACAGGGCAAAGCGACAGGATTCCATGCGATCAAACTAAGACCATGAGCGTTTTATTACAAAAATGTATATGAAAAAGAACACATGCTGAACACGTGACACACAGAAAGCAAAAAATCTCATGTAGGCCTATGCCGTTTTTAAAGTTTTAAATGTTATGTTGTGCTATGCTGCTTGCTTTGTCCTCCAAGCGAGGATCGTTTGTCTGCACTCGGCAACAAAGCAAAACTACAGCAAAGCATCAATTAAAACTTGTAAAATACATGTCATAGAAAAGTTGACATTTTCAGGGAATACAGTGTTTTTGCAGGGCACTGTTGCCACCCGTCAGCACAGTCGACAGATGAGTTCAGGACGTACATGATGACATGTGGGAGATTTTACAGGAAATGGATATATGAAAATACTAACGGGCACACCGTCAACACGAGACATAAACTCCACACTAGCTCTAATGCAAGATTTAACAATGATACAATGACAATGATAAAGTGGTTAACGTGGTTAAGTCTGGCTATAGAAATATTCTCAAACAATGCACTGATGCATCTTTCGAACTCTTTAACTCCTTTCAACTGCTGTAAATCTTTAGAAAAGAAAATAATTTTTTTTTATGTCTATGGGCTGTGTGGCTTGTTTGTGTGTCTAGAAAATAAATGTTTGGACAGCAACATGACAGGGATAGTTAGATAGTGTGTGTGTGTGTGTGTGTGTGTGTGTGTGTGTGTGTGTGTGTGTGTGTGTGTGTATTTACCCTATATGTATCAGACACGAGGAAACATTCAGGCATCCCAGGGCCTCTAGAAGGATCGTCGTTCACCAGGTAGGTGTCAGTAGCCTGAAAAAAAGAGAAGACGGTTATTCAATTAAACTTATCATTTTAGTAGAATAGGGATTTTTTTTCATAATATCAAAAACTCTGTAAGTAAAGAATTCTCTAGCATTAACTAATTAAGTGACAGCTTGAACCTATTGCTTTGTATGAGTTTACAGGAGGAAATATACATGAGCATTACAATATAATAAAATTAAACTGATTTGAACTTTATATCCGAAATGCATTGGTTTTAAACATACTTTTCAAGCCCATACTGACCCTCAGAAATAATGCATGTATTTATTCAAATCCAGGGGGACATTTAAAGTGACCCTATGGTGTCCTGAAATCATTTAAAATTGTGAGACAACCCTAAAATGTAACTTTGCTGTGTGAGACGGCCATATTGCCTCTACTGGTGTCATTGCTCCTCAGAAAGCACAGCGCCTGCTCTCAACTCTTGCACTATACATCCCCAGCCAGGCTGTCTGTAAGTACCAGCGTGCATGCATGCATGTGTGTGTAAGAGTGCTTTCAGCGGGCTTCATTTGTATTCTAAGTCAAGCAGGCAGGCAGGGTTCTGGCAGGGCCCGGAGCTGTGAAATGGGCTCTCCTTGCATTTCTTCCGTTGATTGGATCAACCTATCCCACTCTACTTAGCCGAAGGGAGCCCAAATCCCACAGCCGCTGCGCCGTTCTGTGAAATCCTATTTCATTTCACAACTTTAACGGATAAAAAAGCGTGCACACGCACTTGTGCCAGCCCAAGACCCCATGCCACATTTATTTAGCCGAACAGGAGCAGAGAGAAAGCAGTGCATGTGGTGTGTGGAAACACTTAAATGCACGCACATATAGTCTCACCCTCCTGTAAATATAATCACCTGCACGTATACATATATGTGCATTTTCTCCACGCCCATGTGCTCTATGCCTCGCGCACAAACACACAACACGCACGCACAGACCAACGCACACGTGCATGCAACTTACGCAGACACAAACCCCATAATAAGAGCCAGACATTGGCAGACCACACAGCCCTGAGTTGTGGTGAAAACAAAGGCTATTCATATCCTTCGCAATGAGAGGTCTGTACAGCTAACTCTCTTTCTCCCTCGCTCCCCCGTCTCTCCCCGCAGCTTTTTATTACAGATAATCTGCACTCGCAAACCTTCCATTTTTCTGCAATTGTGCGATTTCTAATCATCTTTATTAGTCCATAAACATGTTTTTTTTTTAAAATGTAGTCTCTTTTTATAGCTGAGGCCTCCAGCTCCTTACGGGGGCAACACAGTGCCCATTGTTGAGTTTCAAGAAGAGGACGAAGCCAGGAACGGAGTGAGAGAGGCCTGCTGATAAGACTGCAAAGCATTATGAGAATGGGATAGCAGAGTTTTTGGATGCATACATACACATGCATGATATACACACATCGCACACAGACACACACACAAGACAAAGTGCAATCACTCAAAGTCTACCAGGCGACATGTCTGTGATAATGAGACGATGTATCTGATTGGCTGGCACTCAGAATAATGGCCTGAATCCACGGCACCTGTGTGGGGGCCCGCACCAGCATGAGCCTGCCGACTACCAGAAAGAGGACCATAATGCATCAGGTGCGCTGGATCCCTGTAATTGGCTGTGCCTGGCCAGATACAAGGTCAGGTGCACAAGCAAGCCTCCTCTGATTGGCTGAGTCGGACCCAAAAAGCTGCGATTGGGGAAGAACTGTTTTTATTGGCTGCCACTGCCTCATTCTGCTGGTGAATGGGTGTCTGGCAGGATGGCATGGGGAGAACTGGTTCAACTGGGAGTATGTGAGGACACATACTGAATGTTTGAGAATATCTTACTTACAAAAATCACAACTTTACTCATACCTTAACTTGACCCGGTGAGCTCTTTAAAACAATGCAAAAAGCAACTGCACTGCAACAATACAATTTGCTCTCATTTTATATTAACCAACCAACAAAGAGGAGTTTAAATGCCCTCTTTATGTCGTCAGCCAAGGAAACAGGTGTTGATGAACCACAATCCCATTGTGCAACAGTGAATAACATGAAGCTAATGAATGGCTAAGCTCTGTACCTGCCACTGGGGAGGCCAGAACATACTGACTCCCTTTGTAGTAAACCCCAAAAAAACTCCAGGCCCCCAAACACTTTCTCCTGCAGCAGTGTATGAATTATATATTGTACTATATATATAGAGCATATGCCCGGCCCATATGGCCAGCCCTAAGCGAAAAAATCTCAAAGCCCTCCTTAATTAACATTTTAGAGGGAAGATTCGGAGGCGGGAGATTGAGTCAGTGACCTATTTGGAGTCCATCATCGCCCAATGCAAATGTGTTAATTGAGACAGATTTTCGCACTCCAAAAATATATGGAGTAGGGGATGCAATGGAGATTTTTTTGTTGTCTGCGCCATCTGATCTAAGGTAGGGCTATAGGATGTGTTTGAAAATGCTATTCCTGCTGCCTACACTGACAAAAGAAGACAATTTCTCCCTCACTATCTCACACAGTCTTCCCTTGGCTCGCTCTCTATGTATCTCTCTATCTCTGGGTATATGTGTTGACGACCATATGGCCAAATTCTTTGGAGGTGAGATCTCCGAAACCTGCTCATACACTCACACGTGTACTCTCACACACACACCTCCACAGCGCTTTGTGTATGAAAGGCCCTGATGGTGGAATTTGTTCTCAGATGGCTCCATTTTAAAGCACATGAATGGCAACATATCAATGATCCTCCTCTCTGTCTTTCTGTCTCTCTGAATTTCCCATTTGCAGTTCTACACAAACACACACACACTCAAACACTAATTCACCAACTACACACCAAAAACGTACACTGCAAGCACACCTGGTGCAGTCCTACTCGTTTCCAGAAAGCATTTATTCTGGCTGCTGCACAATCATCTACCACAAGCACTGTTGCCGCTGTCAGTCCATCTTTTAAAAACCATAATTATTATCACCACCATTGTGTCTTATCATAATGATTTGGTGCCTGAAAATAGCACTGCCAAGTTTAAGGCACAGGATGAGAATCGGGGGGGGATGGGGAGAAAGAAGGAGCGAGTCCAGCCAACCTGCGTGAGATGGCAACCACTTCAAAGACACCGGGCCGCACCGGCGATCTGTTCACGGTGTGTGAGGGGTGTATGAAAGGCAGAAATGGCCGCCGTGTGAGTCCCTGCCAAAGCTACCTCGGGGAGAAATGTTGGAAAAATACGATTTTTCACACAGCCGTCTCAGGGGGGGTGAAGGGAAAACGGGGAGAATAAGAAAGAAGATGAGAAACTGGGGGGGCTGCATTAAAAAAAGAAGGATAGATGGATCGCTGAGCAGAGTGGGGCTAATTATTTCACTCCACTTGTGAGTCCTGAAGGTTTTGTTGGGTCAGAAGTACAGCCAAGATGCAGTGCTGAAGATTGCATTTGGCTTAATTGTGCAGTTGTGTTTACCACAACACTAAACGGTGGGATTTTGGATTATGCATGAGGCACACTGTGTTAACTGTTTCTGTAAAGCAGGCCTGACTGTAGGAGGTAGCAGTTAAACATTCTTCCAGATTACTTGGGCAAAAAACCTTTTAGGTATGCAGGAAATACTACCTTTAGTGGTACAAATCAATCAATCATATGCATTACAGTATATGCAAATTAGCTGGGTGAGGTTGACACCTTTAAATGCCTGAGAAATAGAAAGTAACTATGACAGACTAAACAATAGCTGTCCCAATTCCATGTACAAAAAAAACCCTCCTTTCAACAAAACTGTACGGTGAAACAAGTTTATACAGTGCGCACATTCTGACACACCCTGAGATTAATTGGGCCTGGCATCTCGCCTGTCAACTACTGATATTGCTCGACAGGCTGGCTTTCAGATAAACACCATGCCAATTGTAACACTGAACTTCCTGGGCTGCAACATTTCGCTGCCACACCATACTCCACCTCGGTACACAGGTAACCCAACGCGACTGGCAACCCTTTTCCTACATGTATCCTTATTCATGCTTTTTGAATGGCCGAACCACAGTTAAGGCCTCGCCGCAGGGGCTATGCTTTTAACAATGAGGTTTGGGCTGGTACAATCAGCCCTTTGTGTCACACAAGGTCTGATCCGTGGGGAGATTTACTTGGTTATGGTTCTAATACAGCAGAGTTTACCACAAAGGCCAGCATAGAGTTACATTACAAAACACTCACACGCGCATTTACTATGACTCAAAAAGGCAACGTGTTGGGCCCCTTTCAAATTTCTCACCCACTTCGAACTATGTTACTCCAAAAAATGCATTTAATAACATGGTACGGTTCACGCCTACCTCCTAGCTTGGCACCAATAACTTATTGGCTTTGTTTGACTGACAGGTTCTGTGGTTGGCAGGTTTTCTCCACCGCAATTCAACCAAATGTGAAATTATAGCAGAGAATCCAAACAAAGTGAGCATTATAATATCACTGCCAATGTTTCGCTCACCTTTAGAAGGCCTGACATGTGACATTTTGAACTGTTTGAGGCCTGTTGGTGTTGTTGTGCAGGTCTGACTGGGTGCTACATCATCACAAACATTTTTGGCAGGTGACCCTATAATAAAGTTATTAATCCTTCGCCAATATTTAAAATGTTTGAAAACAGGTATTCACATGGTTTGATTAAGTGTTATTTATTTAGGGCTGGTTGGTGGGAATAAATGAGGAGATGCAGACTTAATGAAAACTCGTCATACATGCCTTTAATCATTTTCAGTAATGATGACACGGAACATGACCTTTAGTCTAAATGTAAGCTAATGTTTTCTGGACAATATATAAAATATACATATATATAAAACCTCAAGCAGATAAAATGATTAATGATTAAGTCCTCAGGCAATTAATAAAATGAAATAATATCAATATAATATCAACATGCAAGCAGTTATCATTCGCATAAGCTGCATACAATGAGAGAACTTTTCTCTGAATTTGCATATTATTTGCTACATTGCTGCAGTTTTGTGATGTTTTTTATATTGTGTATTATCTTTATTAGTTTACAAAAGACAAAAGCGTTAAAAATGTTTGAATACTATGTAATATACATGTACAGGTCCAACCTCAAATATCCTACCGGGCTATTGAATAGCAGTAATATCATTAACATGCACAGTGAGAATGCTTGGTCAAGTGTTTAAAGAGCCTCATTGTCGCTTCAAAAGGAATATTGTGTTTCTAAAAAAATCTGAATTTTTACTGACATGTGTATACTGTTTTTATCCCCTTTGATGTGTTGTACATCTGTGTTTCTGCAAAACTTCACATCATTGGAATATTTTCTGTGCATCTACCTTTGTTATTTTATGACACATTAACAGTAATTTCTTGGGTTTATAATGAAGATCAATTATAATGTAGGTCCCAATTTTAGGCCATTATAATTATAATTTGAGGTCATTATAATTCAAAAGCTTTGAACTGCAACATGATAGAGATTTTTTGATGTCAATGAATTGTTCGAGTAATCTGATGAAAAGAACGCACCTGCTATACAAACAGATAAGTCAAGCAGAAAATGAAATATAATATATATTGGTCTTAATTCTACAAGGTTACAAATATATTTTGATCATCACCATGCAACCAGATATTCTTTGGATTTTCTGATCATGATTAAATGATACGGAGGTGCTCTCATTCATGCTGTTTTGCACTTGCTCTGGGCACAAAGACAGCCTGTGTGCCACCTCAGATCCCCACCCCCTTGTAGTCGCTATAAAGAGTCATCAACTACGCAAATGAAGTGCCCATTGACAAAAAACTAAACAAAAAAAGGAAAATACTAGCAGCCACCTCAGGTAGAAAAGATAGTCCGTGTGCAAGGTGGAACACGGTGGTGGAACACGGTGGAGCAACCATGCGCCACACGGATTCGTGATATACCTTCAGAATACCATCATCATAATAATATTGATATATATTGCACATATAGGCCTATGCTGGGCTTTCAGATCTCCGCAGTCTGCGGACGCAATGTGTGTTTTATTCTGTTTGATCTGAGCTGCGCAGGAAGATCATGCTCCACTTTGTCAATCTGGATTTACTGGGCCACTCAAACGCCTCTGCAAATAAATTCAGCCTGCACAATGTTAACCATCCAAGGCAAAATCAGATTGAATTAGGAAAAATATGTTTTATATTATACCAGAGAATTATTAAAACGTTAGTATGACTTTAGGTAAGGTTTAGGCAAAATTAAGTGCAAGGAAAAGCAGTATAAGGAAAATTCATTAAAAATATTACGATACATTTTAAAGATATAAAATATAGAGCTGCATAAACCTGCTTCGTTGTAGTTGATAAAGTCATAAGGACAGTCATCTTACTAGATGTTGGTCTTATTGTGGTTAATTAATGAGTTTAAATGCTTCATAATTATCTAAATTGGCAAGCAAGTAGGTGAATATAAACATAATACACACACTCCCCCTCTCTCGCACACGCACACGCAACCACACACACACACACACACACACACACACACACAACACACCAACACACACACACACACACACACACACACACACACACACACACACACACACACCCACAGGTGCGTTGTATCGTCATATATGGCCTCATACACACCACAGCCAAATCTCGCTCCGCGCGTCCAACAAAGTGCGGATCTCCTACAAAGAAATTAAAAGCCCTAAACTAACCGCGGGGATTCCGTTAAACACAAGCAATGTTTGGTTTATGTTCAGTCCTATAGACTTTACCCTATAGAGCAAACAGAGGGAAACTATTGAGTTACACAGCACGTACCATTATAGCGTGGGGAGATCTGCCAACCCTCTCAATGCCCCATTTTCCTTTAAAAGTTCAGCTTCCAAAAAAGTGAGAGAGGGAGTGCGGGCTGAGGGAGGAAGACTTGGTCTCTTCACTGTTGCCGGAAGCAAAAAAAGGACCTTTAAACAAGTCGGCCTTAGGCCCAGATAGAAAAACAGTCTCTTTCAAAAGTGGGTCCACTCTGCAAGAGATAGCAGGAAAAGAGGACAGCAGTTCCGAGCCCTCCGTCTACCGCAGTCTGGCCTCAGATGCGCCCATGTCCAGCAGCAAGAAGTCAGAGAGACGTCTGCGCCAAAGTCCCGAGGTGCGTCCTTCAGCGGCCAAACTTGCAGATTGGGTTACGCTTAAAAAAACAACTCCCCGAAATAATATGAATAACTCGATAAAAAATGCTGGACGGGAGAGTTGATGCAAAGTAAGTTCTGTTTATATTATTTTTTCCGTGTGCAACCCTTGCAGTCGGGCAGCTTCTGTCTCCAAAACGTGTCCAAAAGCGGCTGTCTCCCGCGCCGCGCGTCCGATCTGTTTTACCCTCGTATCTCTCTCTCTCTCTCTTTTCCTCCCTCTCTCTCTCTCTCTCTCTCTCTCTCCTCTCCTCTCTCTTGTTCCAAACACACACACGCGGAGTTACACACAAACGGGGGGACACCCCTGGTCCCTCGCCGCCTCCTCCTCAAAGCTGACGAGATGAAAGAGCAGCTTGCGTTTTTCGCTTCTTCAGATCGCGGCAGCCTCGCAGATAGCAGAATGCCTGCACAGCGACACGTCGTCGTTCCGGGCTTTCGCCGCTGCTCGGTGCGTAAAATGGAAGCTTCTCTCTCCTTGCGCTCCGGCAGATAGCTCACACTTCCCTCCCCGAAAAAATATCAGCCATTAAATAGCTCACCTCAGCAGTCCTGTTTACACACAGACACACACACACACACACACAGAGAAAAACAATAGACCAGGAATTAGGGCAGTTGTTTACAGTGAAGGTGGGGGTGCTTCAGCCGGCAGCGTGGAACTGAATCATTAGGTAAATTATTAATAAAGCGAGCGGTGTGCAGTCTGTCGCGGAGAGAGTGGAGCGGCCAGGGGAGCAGCTGGGGCTTTGGGAGAATTAGGAGGACCAGGGGCTAAATCACGGACGGCGGGGATTAGGGCTGCACTGGCTCCTACCTACCGCCTGCATGTACTGTAGGCTGAGAGAGGGGCACTGTGGGCACGACCCGAGCCTCAGTTTGATTTCCGTAGTTTTCAATGGCACAATCTGGAGCAAAGATCAAGATAATAAAAAGAAAGGTTCATGGGTTTTATGAGTTAATTTAAGGATATACGCTGTGCCAGCGATCTCTCCGGTTCCATGCAGCTGATCACATTCACCAAAATTAAAAATATAAGAATCATTTGTCAGATAGCAGTGTAACCCCAGAAGTTAATATGAGGGGGTTCATGGGTTTTTTGAACTGACTGTACTTAAGTTAAATGTAGTCTGTTAATACCGTTAGTCGAAATGGTGGGTAACGGTAATGGCAATGATGGAATAGCACCACTTTAAAGCTGTTTTATATAAAACACTTCACTTACACAGATTTATTGTCACAGTGTCGCCCAACAGAATGACGCAGTGAAGCAACAGGATTACATGTGGCTGAGATTGTACAGACTACAGACATATTGGGAGCTATTAAAAGGTCTGACTTTTGGGAAATAGCTGGAGAGCTCAAAATGTGCTGTTTCTTATAAAAGTGCTGATAGTTGTTGGAGACTATAGAGGCCAGGAGCAGCAGAAGCCAGGAGCAGCAGAGCCTTCCAAGACAACAGAAAGACAAGACATGTAGACATGATCTGTGGTTAGTTAGGAGAAGGGCCAAAGGAAGTTCAAAATGTTAGTGGAGTTTTCAATTACATCAGTGAGTAATTTAAAAAACCTGTCCTTTCCCTGGCATCACGACCATAAAGCTACGTTTTGATTTAGTGGCCAAGACGGACCTGCGCTTAGGGGAATGGCGCAAAAAAAAAGAAAATAGCAACAGAAAATGTCATCAAATAACCCCAAAACGAAAAAACACTACTACTTTTTCTTTACCATGATTAACTAAAATATAAAAACAGGTTGAGAGCCGATCGTGCAGCACTTGTTTGTACATCTAAAAGGCTAATCACGTTTGTGTTCTTTTTACGTTAGGCCCTGCTTCACAAATTGAAAACTAGGCTTTAACCCAAAAAAAACACTATATATTTTCGCTAGTTTGGTTAAGTAAAATTGATTATTGTTCTCTCAGCATAGAGCGGTTGTATATCTGCATGTACAATGTATTTATTTAAAGTTGTGCGTGTGTCGTTATCCGCCTCTTTCTAAAATCAGACGTCTAAGGACATTCCTCCAACATGACGGTTTATCAATAATTAAATGTTGACCTCCCCACACATTTGGCCACATCAATTATTCATTTGTAATTGAATTTGTGATTTAAGTTTTAGCCTAATTTTATTATCCTATGTACCACGACAGTGTATCTATGGTGGGACGAAGTGAGGATTTTTTGCGTTTTAAAAATTAATTAGAGGTGACGGAGGCCGGGTGGCCCATTTCAACAGCAGAGCTCAAGTCGTTTTTACTTATCATTTTACTTATGTGAGAGACTTTGGAATATATTTCGATTTTATTTTGAACATTTTTATTTCTTAATATATCTTATTCATTTCTTAAACAAATATGACTACATGAAATAGCATACGTTCAAACAATAGTAGCCTATAGTATACATTTTTGGGTGGAACGTAGCCCATCAAATCCGAAAATTGTGAATTTGTATTGTTTTAAAAATCATTGTTATCTTCTGCAGATGTGATTATAGTAAGATTAACTCTGGTCATTAGTTGGGATATAAAACAAACTAGGCTACAAGTTGTTGTAGTGATACATTATATATTGATAAATGATGAAACAATTACTGGGTGGGTGAAGGGATGAACGTTAATACGAAAAATGATCACTTTAACACGAAATATTAAAAAACCTATAACCATCAAAAGCACTGATAGTAGTCAGTGAAAACAAATTACACACACAATAATAATAATAATATTAATATTAATAATAATGATTCTGAACATAATACAGCCTAATCCATACTCTTACAGGTGATGTTTTACTGATTGAATGAGATCAGCTTTAAGCAGTTGTATAATGTTCACAGATTATACCATGACCTTCCGAAATGTTTTTTTTTTGTTTTTTGGTTTGATTGTTAATTCTGGTGACTTATTACAGATGCTGATGACTGGGAGGCTCACACATGCCCGACGGCCTGTTTGGAGAATGACCAGTCGATTGGAAAAATACCAAAGTGTTCCTCTAAACCCCAAATAATCCTACTACACGATTTTTTTCCTAACCTTTAATTAATTTACAAATAACAGTGTGAACAGATAGAGCGCACAGTGTACTCAGCACGAGATACTAAAGCCCGGAAGTTGCAGAAGGCCACACAGACTTCCTGCAAATTGCAGGTACCAAAGAGAAAGAAAGGATAAAATCGAGCAAGTAAAAAATCTGCATCAAAGTTTTCCATTGGAAAATCGAAAAGAACCTTACAACCACAGTCCGGCGGTTTACTGTTATACAAACTGATCACATTTTCAGTTGGAGGCTTTTTTTTCATTAAAAAAAGGCCCGCAAACACATTTAAAAAAAGAAAAACAAGCAGGGCAAAAAATACATCTTGCCCGTTACCAGCATTTACCTGCAAAACACACCCTTGGGGAAAGTGCGCAGAAAACTAACTAAGACAAACAAATTGTCCAATAATAACAAAATGTCACATAATCGCGTTATATTATTAATAGGATACAATTATCACTTGGAGGATTTTCTAAGAATATGCCCACAATTAAAACAGTATCACACGTTGAACTGCATTTCAATTTACAATAAAATCGCGAAATCCCTATTAATTATTAAAGTATGGACTACAAAGTGTGAAGTTGTTTGTTAAAACGAGTATAAGGTTTCATTTAAACCCAAGGCCTTTTTCATTGAATTTGCTAATGAACAATCTGCACACTAAATCATTAATGCAACTAGAGGAAACATTTGTTTTTCAATGTGGCTTAAATAATAATTTATACTCCCTTGTCCTGATGCTGATGCACCATATGCTTATAGCAGTTGACCTCCTTTCAAATAGGCAATCATTCCCATGTTTTTTCTTAAAATAATGTTGATGAAAATGTGGTCTGCTTGTCTAAAATCTAACTTGATCCTCCTAAAAATGAAACCATTTGGGTTTACAACATCTAAACCACCACCACTGTTTATATGGCTGTATTTTGTGGAAACTCTGACACAACAATAAAACCACTCAAATGTTTTTTTTGGCATAAACCCTTTAATTATATTATCAAAACAAAAGAAAAAAGAAAAAGCTCTTTTAAAGTTTCTTGGAAGAGAATCTAAAAAAAATCAGAAAAATGAATTCAATTGAGATGTTCTGAAAGTTACAAAAACAAACTGGAGGAAATTAGTTGGCATGCATCGGCTCTGATCATGTAAAGCAACCTAAAAGCGTCAATTAGGCAGAGCTTTGGGTAAATAAAAGCCCTGAGCGGTGTATCTCACCACAGACCCTCAAACCAGCCATTAGTGCAGACCACAACGCCTCTGATAGCACACTGTTTTAAGACCCAGCATTATGTGGGCAATAAGTTCCACAAACCTCACTGCGAGAGGAGAAGAGCACTAGACTGGCAAGTTCAGACAACATGCAGAAAAGAAGAAAATACCCTCAAAACTACAGTATTTCTTTTAAATATCCCTGGTTGGAATATAACTTCAATCTGCGGTCGACATGTTGAAAACTAATTATCATAGGTGAGACCAGGTGATAAATGGCTGGTGATGAATTGTAGCAGATAAATATTCCCTTATCAAAGATGGACTTGGCACAGACTCATGTTTAAAAGTTCAGAGGGAGAGCCATGTGAACTTTAACCAACAGGAACAGATTTCATCAAATAAATGATTAAATATTGAAGCGTTTAAAAAAGGTTATACAAAGAATCATCTCTGATCTTTTTTAAATAGTTGGCTTTTAAGAGATTAAATCATTCAAACAGCTGTTTGGCTCACTCCTCTATAGCCCTTTAATTGTCGTTTCTGGATTCTCGACGCTCTGATTTGTGAAATGATTTCTTATCACAAGTGAGGATGGTGACACGTGAAGCAATAGCTGAGGGTAAGAAAAAGGCAAAAATCTCTGTAAGACTAAACAATACTCCTTAAAACAATCTAAAACAGCCGAAAACAAGGGATAAGTAAATCTCAGCTCACACAGCTTCATTGACAAAATGCAAATATTCTATCTACAATTTTACCAATGTAACTACCATGTCCTTACAAGATATCAAAAGGAGCTTTGAAGGGTCTTCAAAAAGATGTACAAAATAAAGAAAAGCAAATTAAGAAGAATTTAGTGACTAATATACCTAAATGATAAGCCACATTTTAGTCCATGCCATCAGGAACACTACAAAGCTACAAAATAGTACACTCAAAATAAAAAGCAAAGGCCTCAGTCCTGCTGCCACTCACTCCAGTAACACCACTGACTCCCAGCATGCTCTCACTGCCCTCTGCTGCAGTGATGTCAAAGGAAAATTAAATATTCCACCTTTAACAAAATATATACTCTGCACCATGACCATATGTAGAGCTCAGTGGAACAATTTTTTCTCTCAACAATCTTCATTCCTCTCCCCGCTGAAAGAAATGGCCCGGAGAATTCTGCGTCTCTCTGCGAAAAGTGCATTAGGCGGAGGGGAAAGGAAAGGAAAAAACAAGGCTCTTTTTGTCTGCAGCAGCCGAGGTTTTATCCCTGCATTGCCGAGTGTTGTCTAGCATTACAAATCTCAGGCCGGGCCTGGATGGACACAGGAGGGCTCTGCTGGCCTGCTCTCACTGTCTGCTGCCTTTACACTCTGCCATGCAAATAAACCCAAATGAGAGAGCAGCTGAGGAGGGAGAGCGAAGGAGATTGAGGGTTTGTTGGAGGGAAAAAAAGATGGAAGGAAGGAAAGGGGTGAGGATAGGGCGGCTGTAAAAAGGAAATGAAGAAATGTATGTGGAAAGTAAGGAAGGAAGGAAATGGTTGGTCTGAAGTAGTTGCATAGGACAAAAAGAGAGAAAAAATCTGTGTGTGTTTGAGACAGAAAGAAAGAGAAAAAGAGTGGGTACTAACCGGCCGTTGGAGGGGTGAGGAATGCCCGGCCCTGGCACAGGAGAGTGGGACGGAGGGTGGAGTATGTTCACATTGCTGCTGCCAGCTGAGCACATTCCCAACACACAGTCATGGAGACTTTTTAACCTACAGATACAGAAGCAGCAGCAGCACAAGAGTTTTCTCACTGAGGAACAAAAATACAGGACCTACTGTAGGATTTATTTTCTGAAGCGCTGTAGAACAAGGCCTCTAAAATGACTCAAAGTGATGGTAAAAGTCATCTGCAGGGGGCAAAACAGAAATGTAGAAGATATATTATTTTATTCAGATTCTTTTTTGGGACATTTTTGTCTTTTTAATTCAGAGCTTAACAGCAGATGTAAACAGAAAGTAGACGGGAAACTATGAGAGTCCACATATTTTCTGATAAGATAGAGGTAAAAAAAAATGTTTTACTTAAAAAACGAGGGTTATCTACTTCCTTTAGTAGTGTTTAAATAGTTTGAATACATTGCACATATTGGCAGGTATAGCAATCTGTTTGACATATTGTATACATCATCTAAAACACATTCCTGACAGCATCTTTTAAAGTCTTTATAAAAGACATGAATTGGCTAAATAATATTTTCATTGATTGTATGAAAATGTCAAATATATATTTTAAATGTCTTCTAGTTAAATGTAAATAATAAAAACATGTGTGTATCAGCTAATAATTTGGAAAATTACAATTTAGAGGTACTTTTATTTTACTATAGTACTCTTTTTTTATGCTACTTTACACTTCTTTGTCACAATGTACTTTTTACTCCAAAACATTTATCGGACAGACACTAGCTACCGGGCATATTAATATTTGACATAATTAACTTTTGATTATTTTATACAATACGATAATATATTGTTATAGACTAAACTACCGAACCGTATACAGCTACTGCCTTGCCAATATACAATATTAAAATGCTGCTCAAATGTATATATTTGTACAATATAATACACTAATTTATCTTTTTACTTTAGCTAATAATACTTTTGACAATGAGTGTTGTTACATTGTAATATTTATTTAAGCACAAGGAACTAAATACTTCTTTCCCCACTGTTCACATTACTTCAATGTTTTGATGAGTGGTAAACCACACTGATAATGAAAAAAAAAACGTGAAGAAAATGACGAGCCGTTTGTCTTTCTAATAATTATTCAATTTTCCTAGAATTTCTCTGAGGGGTGTAATACGTGCACAAGTGTCTTGTCTTTCACTCAATGGTTTATCAATAGCTAACATTAGGCTCAGCTTTGATAACACACACATGCACACACACACAGTTTAACTGATAAAGCATGAGCTACATTTTGAATCAGATATTTCATATAAAACAAATGTCGACAGCAATCCAACATTTGTTTTATTTAATGACATTTAAGTACTGTTAAAAGTATAACTATGCAACTATTTTTATATTTAAGTACAGTGCAGAGAATCTGTATTTTAAAAGTTAAACAAATAATTGATGACTCAAAAGTTATGGTCAGATTAACCATTTAAGAAGAGAATTCTTAGATGCAGCCCTAGTATAAAATAATAATGATAATATTTGCATCATTGTATATTCTTTTTGTTGTATTATTCTCATTAATATTATTGTATACTGTTAAGAGATTCATAACTTATTGAACACACAACCTGCTCTCAAGGACACAAAGACACACTGCGGCCTGTATTTGTGTGACACTCCCTGACATCATTTTTCTTTGTGTCGCTAACAGTTAGCAAACGTGACCTGATGTGAGGTCAGCTAAACTGCAGCACACACAGCGGCCATTGTGTCTCCGCTTCTCCACCCACTCTGAGCGGGCACCACTTCAGCACCGACGGGGTTTGTTTTGGGCCGGGCAGGTCCAGTGTAAAAGTGAGTTCGTTTTATGTTAGGGTGGAGAGGAGGAGGGCGGTTGAATGGAGGTTGTGTGTGCATGTGTGTGCATGTGTGTGTGTGTGTGTGTGTGTGTGTGTGTGTGTGTGTGTGTGTGTGTGTGTGTGTGTGTGTGTGTGTGCGTGCGTGCGCGGTGGCGTGTGCGTGTGTGTGTGTGTGCATGTGTGTGCGTGTGTGTGCGTGTGTGTGCGTGTGTGTGTGTGTGTGTGTGTGTGTGTGTGTGTGTGTGTGTGTGTGTGTGTGGGTGTGTGTGTGCGTGTGCGTGTGTGTGTGTATGTGCTCCCCCAGGAGAAAAGAGGACTCCTAATCTGTTTTCCTGGCTCTTCTTTAAAGGGAGAGCAAGACACACTAGAGGCTCCCTCTGATCTGCTGCCCCATCCATCCCTCACTTTCTCTCTCTCTCCTCCATCCCTCCTTTCCTCGCCTCCATCATCTGTCTCTCGTTCCCTCTGCTTTTAGCCCTCGTTTTCTCGGCCCCCCGTCCCTATGCTCTCTCATCTGTTGTGTTGGCCCGCTCTGGTCTTTGTATGGCGACAGCCCCATCTCCAGATACTGCCTAAGAGCTCTGATTCCACTTAATCGCTCAGTTTTTTATTAGTTTTCCCTCGCAGGGTATTTTGTGTTCTGAATTGCGTTTATCTATTATGCTGTTTCAGATTTATTGCTTTAGGAGGCAGACTGTGTGGCACACTACCCACCAATACGGTACACGATGCTGTGATCTCTCTACGTCTGCCCCTCTTTATGCCTGTCTGCTTTCATCCCTTCAAAATTAAATGAACAAATACACAAGGAGGATCCTGTGCCACACTCGCTCACTCATACTTTTTCTCTTTTACTTTTGTATTAGTTTTCTTTTATTGGGAGTCTCAAGCTCTCGGCTGCATTTATTTAGCATGCAGCAAAGACCACAGGGGAAGCGTGTGTGGCAGCAATTTTTCGGATTGGTACTCTTCTCTTGGATCCATCTGTCCTGGCATCATTTGCGACTCATTGCTTTACTTTTCCAATTTCACAAAAAAAAATGAAACTCACAGGTATGGGTTCCTCTGTGAGCACAGATGTCTGCCTTTGAAAGATTTTCTGAGATTAGCAGAATACTTAAAGCGGCTTAGTAATGACTGTGGCACCTTTAAATGACATTGTGTTCTGAAAGGGCAAAAATATACGGTTTAATATTCATTAATTGTGCGCTATTAAGGATTTGTAGCAAACAAACACTGATGCTCAGGTCATTTTGTCGCCATGGATTTTCCAATCAGTCTGAACTGTTTATTTCTACTTAACCACAAGACATGGCAGGCATTCTCAAAATATTTTTGCCCCAAAATGGCGGCATACCATCCCGGCCCTCCATTTTGTTCTCTCACTGACTCGAGTCTGGATCCTGCACCTGACTTGTTGGACCAGTGTTTGCATTTGAAAATACCCTCTCTCGTGCCCCGCTGTTACTATGCATGCCTCTTCTAGTTATTGGTGACCACGAGTGTCGTTAACCTGCTGCACCAATGGGAAGGCCTGCTCTGACTGATGTCCCCTCCTTCTCCACTCTGCTTCCAGGGGCTTCCTGTGACCGGGGGGGAAACATGGGCGCTGGCCATCACCTCGACCGAATCCAGAACCAAATGAGATGGAGACTCTGAGACACAGAGGGATAGAGGAAATAGAAACAGAAACAAAGAGTGAGGGAGGATGCAATAAAATACATTTGATTTCCTGAAATGATAATCAAGACAAAAAAACAAAAACATGTAGACGACCATGTGGACAGAAATAGCTAATTTTTAAGATGATAAAAGACAAAAAGAAATATCAATATTCATGACCCTGTCCCTTCCATCCAAATTCAGCACCCTCCCTTCTCCCTCCCCACCCAAATCCTCCCTCCTCCTCCTCCTCACTTCCTCTCCCCTCCATTGGGTGGCAACACTTGGTAGGGCACATGGTGAGACAGCTGTTGCAGGGCAACATGGGCATCTGTGGTGCTACATAGAGGAGAGGGAATAGTACGGGGGGTGTGGGGGGGTGTTTGTAGGGGGCGCAGACGGCATCAAGAGAAGGAGATAGTACCCAGTCTCTGTCCTGTGTACATATGTGTTTGTGTTTGAGTGTGTCCTAAAGTTTCAGGGATTATCATTGGCTTTATGGGGAGAGGTGGAGAGGTGTTTTGGGGACAGACAAGAGAGAGAGAAGTGTGAGAGAAGGAACAAGAAGGCATCTCTTCTTCTTCTTCTACTATGCCAAGCTGTTGATGAAAAGTAGCACCTGTCCTCAAAGCTATGACAGAACCAACATTACCATAAGAACACTGGGATGGGCCGCTCTAAGATGAGTTACTGCCACACACACACACACACACACACACACACACACACACACACACACACACACACACACACACACACACACACACACACACACACACACACACACACACACACACACACACACCCAACCACACACACACACACACACACACACACACACACACACACACACACACACACACACACACACACACACACACACACACACACACACACACTCTGTCTTTCACACACATACGCATACTACAACCCCCCCCCTCTCTTCAGAGGGAATGGGCGTTTTCCCAGGGTTATTATCACATGCCAGGTGCCCCCCCCCTCTCCCTTCATATACACTCACATACACCTCACCCCCACCCATTCCTCTCCCAGTACCTACCATACACCCTTGCCATTTCTCTCTCCCCCAAAGCGCCAGCGCAGCCCCACCTCATGGTGCCAAAGTGGGCAGCCTCTGCCTTGGCGTAGCCTGGGCCTTCTGGTGCCCTAGATAGCTGTGTGTGTGTGTGTGTGTGTTTGTGTGCGTGTGTGTTCGTGAGCACTGGCCCAGCTCTGTGCGGACACAGCCAGCCCTTTAAACTGTGTCAAGGCTCCAGATGCTGGGAGAGACTGGGATTAACACAGGCGTTTGTATACAGACACATACGTACAAACAGATATTCTCTCAGCCCATATATTGCATCATACTTTACATGTTTTGACCAAATCCTGAGTAAGTGTTATGGATAAGGAAATGTAAAGGGATGATAGGGAGAAAATCAAATATGGCAATATTGTTGACCAAATATCTTGATATAGCAGTGATATTGTAGGGTATATTATTGGTGCTTTCACAAAATCTTAACAAAATGGCTTTCTTGATTAATAATCATAGGTTATTTGGATACAATGCTGATGAAAGTGTGTACTTGAACAGACTTGTAAGTTCAGAAACACATCACTTTACTGTTATGTATTGTTTAAAAGCTGTAAAAGACACTTATACCTTATTACAACCAAAATCTAGGACTGTATCTAGTCTCATATTCCAATTTCATAAAATATAAATGTATTGTCCAGCCAAGGAACAAAACACAATACTTGTGCTTGCTTTATAATGCTTTTAGAAATAAATTCACTTTCAGAGCAGCACACAGCTACCCTTATACGGACCCTTTTTTTATAGTATTAATAAAAAAAGAACAGATCAAACACAGAAATATACGAAACCTGATACAAAGGTATCAGAGATCCGATGACGAACAAACAGACCCTGGCAGTGCTGAGATGATTCACTGATGCCAACACTGCACCTCAGAAAGTGCTTTTTGGATTAGGCAGACAGAGAAAAGGACCTCAGAGACCTGACATACACACACACACCCCAGTGTCCGTACACTAGCCCTTTAGCAGCATGCCACTACCCTGAGGGCATGAATGCACACGGTCACACACACACTGATATGCAAAGACACACACGAATACCAACCAAGTGTCCACCTACTGTTTCTTTAGTAGCGTGCCACTGCCCTCAGGGTGTGCACGTTTACACACAAAAATACATTCACACAGACACACACATTCCACTGGTGATACTGACATCACCGCAACTGAACTCATTGAAAAAGGACTGAAGTGATGTGAATGATAGCGAATTACCAAGACAGTCCCCCGCGAACTAGCAAAGGCTACAGACTGCTAATTACAAGTATGCAAGCATGTGTGTCCAAGTGTGTGAAAAAGAGAGTGTGAGGGAATGTTTTCTTGCAGTGCTCTCTCTCTCTCTCTCTGTCTTGCTGAGCAGTAGTTATGGTGCCAGTTATGGAGTGTTTGCCATTGCAGGGAGCTGCTTTGGCACCGTGCCCTAATTTAGGCGAATTAAAAAGCACTAGACAGGCCCCTTTGTGGCACCGTGCGCCCGCTTTAATCTCCCCACGCCTCAGCGGGCACCCACAGCACCAGGAGTGGGCACAGTGCCCACATGACCCCAGGCAATATGGAAATCGCCACCAAAAATCCTAACTAAGCACCGAGCCCTGCCCCTGGTGCACAGTGTACACAGTACACACAGACATGCGCAAATCGATGCTATCACACACACTCGCCCACATGGTGCAAGGGGTACAACACCCAGCTCACAATGGTGTTCTACTCACACACAGTTACTTACACATTAAAAACATGAGAAAAGTAATTGCAGGCTGTTCACATACAGCAGTTACATCTCTGAAATACACACATACAAACACACATGTGGTAGTTTCAGGGCGCAGCAGCATGAAATGAAATACACACGCTGTTGTCCCTGTTGTACACAAACTCACACATTCACTTTTCCAGTCATCCAAAGTTAGTGTGTGTTCTTTTTGAAGTGTAGGTGAGTGTAATGCTTGTCATGAGGTCATCCATCAGGGCTAATGAAACAGGCAGACCCTGACACCGTCTCACTGGGCAGCACCGCTGGCGCCACAAGCTAACTCAAGGAGAAATGGACTGATTTAATTACACAGCAAAAGCATGTACACACACACACAGGCACACTCACTCACACATAAACACACCTGAGCACATGTACACAGAGAGAACATGCCATGAACACATGCACACACACATACTTTGCATACAGGTACATAATGACTTTGCAATCCCCTACAGAAATACACACATTAAAAAGCCAAATGTAAGAGCGCACACAAACGACTCGCACACACACACGACTTGCAACACTCCATCAAAAATGTCCATTAGCCACTTCTTGCCAAAACCAAGGCCTGCCAGCTAGCCAACTGGTGCAACCTTTTAAAGTAGATGAAAAAATATGAATTCAACATGGATGTTAACCTTCGCTGGTAAAAAAGAACTGACTGCACCATCATGGTGATAATGAGTTGAGGTGGACGTGTTATCGGTAAAGAAAAACTCATTGAAGGCACCATTAGCGAGCAGGCTGCGCCACCACACTGCAGGTTCACAATGTTCCCTTCCCTAAAACAAAGACCCACTTTGGCCCTGGAACAGGACGCACTCCCATGCCTCTCTCTCTCTCCCTCCCTGTCCATTTGTCTCCCTACTGGTTTCACTTAATAAGCTTCAAAGGTTTCTGGGCAACGTGGCTTTCAAAAAAAAAAAAAAGTTACCATGGCATTTTTTTGGCACAGGGCATCTTCCCTCTTGCTGAGGATATGGGGTTGCCATGACACCGATGGGCACCTTATAAAGCATACAATTGTATAAGTGTGTGAGTGTGTGTGTGTGATGGACATTTTGTGCCAACCTCGGCTAAATGCTTAGACACTGGTAGGAAACCCAGGACAGCGGGAAAGCCGGTGACAGAGTTCAACTTTAAGCGCCAACTCAACTCAGACCACTATTCCCCCAATAACATAGAAACAAATAACCATCACAGTTCTTCAACATCCATGATGATGTTTTAAAAAAAATAGTTGTGTCAGTCCAAAACACAAAGGTATAGTTCAATATAAGACAAAATCTCAGTTTTGAGACTGAAAACAGAATTTTGCCAGAATGAAATACGATTAGTCAATTATTAAAAATACATGACGATTGTTTTTGGTACGGCGTCGTTGCAGCTCTACCTCCAACACACACAAATGCACACACTACTCTATTCTTTTACTATATTCTGTTCTCCTCGATGGATTTAATCCTACGGTTTTAATATTCTTTAAACTGTGTATCTGTGAACATAAAATAAAAAAAGCCTTTTTTTATTTTATGAACAATTATTCAATAATAAACTCAACAACAAAAGAACTGGGAGTAAACAGCATACATGCTTTTTCTCAAAGAACACTCTGTGTTTGTTTTGGTTAAACTTACCCCAGAGGCCCAAATCCAAATGCTAACTTTAAAATTGGCTTTGGATTTACACTGATGGTTAATGTTTTCTTGCTGGCATCTTTCTTTGTCCTTGCTAATGTCTGTGTGTGTGCATTTATTTAGTGCAATCCCATCCAAAGTAATTAACAGTAAGTGCAGAAGTAACTTGAAATAACTAATCAGCAGAATACACAATTAAAGAATGTGAAGGTATGAGCCACAGCCACATCCAAGGCTAATCATATTCTGAGTGTGTCTTTTGTATAAAAGTAATGACTGAAACTATAATCCTGTTTTCTCCCTGGTAGTCCAATAGTCCCTTGACCTCAAAGTTGTATTTGTGTAGTGAAACAACAGTTTTGTTTCAGCAGTCTCTGCAATTGAGGCTCCACTAATGTGAAATGAGTTTGAGCCGTGAACAACTGCAGCATGTTCCTAAAGTTGGCCAACTCTTCGCACACAGAGTTTGAATAAGGGCCGAATGACCAAAGCCCTTTCTTCCTTTTTTCATTTTTACATTTCTACTTTTTCCAGTAAAGGCGAGACACGTGCTTTGGTTAATTCTTACTTTCTATTCAATCCAGTAAAAACTAAAAACATCATGATCTTAAAAATAATAATTATGGTAAAAAAAGAAAGGAAAATTAAACACTAATTGACGATATTTAATCTTATCAGTTTGTTGGTTCATTTTGTAATTAGGAAAAATAGGGTTGCTTCAATTTTAGGGAATTAAAAATAAAACAAAAAAATCATGGTTTACATTTTGTACGATCTTGTTATTTTCATGGCTAAATTGTAAAAATAAATGTAATTTGGGCTCTACATCCTCTCATACATTCATCAGTGCAGTCGTATGGACAGGGCCTCTAGTGGCCTCTAGTGGTTTGTGTATGATGTTACTATGATGGTACAGATCCACGGGACCCTGCACATGTACTAAAGCCATACTAGTACAGTACTTATTATAAACATCATACACTACATATGAATCATCAGCAAAGCTCTAGCAGTCAGTATTAACAAGTATCAACAACAACCATATTATATTAATAGGAAACTTTACAGTATATGTTTCACCGGGTTTTGCTTTTCGTAATGATTTACATGTAATGAATGCCTATACCCAAAATCTACATCCAAATGTAATTTGAGATGAGTTTTTTCTTTTTTTGTTGATATTGTTCTGGAGCTGTTTTACCACCTTTGTCAGCTATACAAACTGAACTACAACAATACAATTGTTTATGTGATGACATTAACTGTGTATCACATACGAATGCACATCCCAATATAGAACAAATATATACAATTGTATTTATGAAATATTTATCGAACAGGAAAAATAATATGTCAAAATATTAAATCTGCTGAAAAAAACGTTGCTTCCTTTTTATGCCGTGCACACTTTTTTATACTTAAATTGTTATATAAGGAGCAACACATAAGGTAATGGACTGAGCTCATAACAAAACAAAGAGAGCTTTTCTATTTAGGGAGAAAACTAAACCTTTCTGTGCATATCCCGAATGGTGATATACTATAAGAAACCTGGATATAACAAACAAACAGCAAGTGTTTGTAATTAGGTTGAAAAATAAATAAAAAACAGAATGAAAACAGTTAAACCTCCCGAAAATTCCGTTATTCAAAACAAAATTTTAAATGTTGCATCAGAGAAAGACCTTATCTTCCATACCAGAAGATCAATCATGTGCAGTGTAAACGGCACACCGGGGATAAGACGAATCAGCGTTTAAATATTAATTTAATATAACGATAATTAATAATGAATATAAAATGTTTTCCTCTGTGTTTGTTCAATTTGTTCTTTGTCCATTGAGTTGATTGTTATTATTTTATTACTATTTCAAAGCTTAGTGTGACCTTTCTCAACCACGACCAGCTTGGACTGAAAAAGTCTGCTCCAGAAACACTGCATTTATAAAGACAGGATAAAATGATCTTATCAATTAGAATGATTTGAAAAACAATTGTTGGTTTACATTTTCAACTTTCCTAAAATTAAACAGTTTAACTTTTCTGGGTGAATGGTTATCTTAGATGAGACCTATAGGAGGAAAATTAGGATAGGAAACGCTTTGGGAAATAAATTGCAGTGGACATGTGCAGTCCTAATCTCTGTTTAGCTTTGTTTCACCCTAGCAATATAAAACACCCTACAGAGCTCAGGTCATATAAATTGCCCGCCCCCCAAAAAAGTCCCTCCCTGGGTCCCAGAGCATGAGTTTAATAGTTATTCCCATTAGCCCGTACAATGCCTGCAAAAATAAAATAGCTGTTTTTCTGTTGATCTGTTTACGCTCGCCTGAGGAACTTTCCAATCGAAGGAGCCAAGACTCCAGAGCAACAAAAAAAAAAAGAACACAGACCAAAAAACCTCTTTCTCTCTCCCTCACAGCCAAAGTGGACTTATTATGTTACTGATGGCTGAATTCCCAGTGTGGAATTAGGACTTTGAGCTCCGATAACGTTCCTGAATCCCAGCACGGTGCTGCTTTTACTGGTGGTGGTCACACACAGCTTTCGGTCTTGCCCTGAGCCAAACCAGCCGAGGAATTAGTCATTAATAGGGGGACAACTTCAGACGGCTACTGTTTCCCATACTGAATATAATTATACAATGATCTTTTTTTGATGTTGTGTAGGGGCTCAGAAATGTTTCTCTCTGTGTTTTTGAGTCTGTGTGAACAGTTCTCAACCAAATCTCTCCACCGTTTTCCTTCATTAATGTCAGTCTGTTCACCTGTCTCACCCTCTCTAAAGCCTCCAATCTAGAAAATATCACTTGGGTTAGCGTTTCTAAGTAACCTCCTGTTGTTTCCCGCCATTAGCAGCAGAGCCCCTTTGCCCCCGAGTTGCCATAGTAAAACAATAGTCTAGTGTGAATCTTCCAATCTCCTAAATGTTCGCTAATCTAATGAGTGCGGTGGGGATATTAAGCAGATTGCTGAGCATTACGTTTTACCATTAGAGACACGGCTACCAGCTATTTCAGCACTTCTGGGCTTTTTTCCTCCAAAGCCCCCTCCTCAAAAAATCAGATTTTACCATTATTTCTCCAGTCTGATCCTATCGGCCTGCTGCGTCTTGGGTAGATTATGATTTGGCATGAGCGAGAGTGTGGTTACTGCTGAGTGTGGGAGGAAGTGCGTGGGAGTATGTGTGAATGTACATGCATGTGTGTGTCTGCGTGTGTTTGATAATAACAAGCCAAGTTAATAAAGGGAAACAATTAGGACATAAAAGATTGACATGGCCCACAGATTTTAATACTCTCGTCTGTCTTAATGAAATCCATTCCACTATATGTGCTTCTCACACACACATATACACACCGTCATTATAGTGGTCTCATTGCTTCCCTCAGGCTCTCCTGACAGGTGTGGCTCCCACACACAGAGATAAACATTCACAAAAACACACTCACGATCACACTCACAGTCACACACACATACACACAAGGCCCTACAGGGCATTTTCCCTATCCTGGGACCGCACAATGGGCACTTTGTACACCCTCCAAACTCCCCACCCCAGCCTATACCATCAACCCCCCACTGGCTTCCAGCACATCCCTCTTTAAATGGGAGATTATGCAAATGAGCTCACACCACCGCCACACCCCACATATAAGTGATGTGCATTCAATGAAAACTATAGTCTGTCTATGGGAGCATGTATGGGAGTCAGCACATGAATGATTCTCCTCAGTGAGGGACGGATGTGGCCTAAATACACGTCCCAGGTGTTTGAAACATACAAGTATATTTCTGCCATTAATCACAAGCTGCAGTGCTTGATATGTTGGTTTTCATCATCATCTTTAATTTTTTTCTTGTTACCTCAAATATGTCTTGCAAATTTAATCTTACACCACAAAAAATATTTTTGCGGCTTGCAGGCAGATCTCTGGACTCACGGCTGAGATAATAAAAGACATTTCTCTGATCTGTAGCAGCTGTGAATGGACTGATGGAATAGCGCTTACAATATGGTGCTCGGAAAAATCTAATTTAACAAAACTCAAAAATGTGTGCCATATAAAAAGGAATCCCAGTGGTAGAAGTATCCAAACTAACAAGAAAAAAGTATTATCATTCAAAGTAAAATAAATACTCGTTATGCAGAAAAACAGACCCTATACGCGTTATATTATGTTAGGATTGTTGAACATAAATACCATAATTGTATTAGTACTATTATTTATTTTTAAAGTCGAAATATGACTGGTTGAAATCTAACTAGTTACTTAGCATAATAGATAAACGTGTAATCATTTATTTATAATGTGATCAAACTATGTTTTACCTGTAAAATAGTAATACAAAAAGAAGTATTGAAACTATAACTGTTAAATAAATATTTTTCTCTGGAAAGAGTGGCATGAAATAAAAAATATTTTCAGTACTTAAGTAAATGTAGTTGGCTACTTTCCACTACTGGTGCAAGAAAGTAAGCTTTTCCTTTATTTTGTACAAAGGAAACATAGTATATAAGTAAAAGCCCAACATTTAATATTAAGTAAAAAAAAAAAGAATACAAGTATTAGCAGTAATATGGAATTAGTATTGAAAGTAAAAGTATTCCTTATACACACAAGTCTGCTAATCACTATCATTGGTATCTATACATTATGCTATTGGATTTGAATAAGTAATGCCTTAATATGGTAAGGTAGAGCATATGGAGTATATAATATTGGGTAAATTATAGAAATGCATTGTTTTTTATAACTCATAAAAACCATGATCTAGAAAGTTACTACAGCTGTAAAATAAATAGAGTAGAGGACACCCTCGATATAAATACGACACCATGTCTCTCAGGTAAAGTCTGACAACAATGCAGCACAAGTGGTAAACAAACCATGGGGTGCCGACTCAAAGAGACAGATCTCTGTGCAGACATGACATACTGGAGATGGACATGCGCATGTACACAAACACACACCGCAGGCTTGTTATATACAGCAGTTAGGGCCGAGGTCAGGCCGGGACACAGGTTACCACAGGGTTAAAGCCTCGTGCACATGAGAAAAACAGCAGAAACAGATTTAAGAGAGAGGTGGATGCCAAGAGTGCCATCTGCTTGAGTTACCCCCCTTTCCAGTTTCCTCTCTCTCCTTTCCCATCCCTCCCCGGCTTTCTCCATCTTTGTTTCTCTGCACATTCCCCCGTTCAAATCTCCCACTAAAGCCACATCCATATTTCGTCAACAGCTAAATATTACCATTCATTATTTTTTTTCCACACTGCTCCAGCTCTGATAATAAACCAAGATAGTATGGATACAGGGATGGTTGTGGGGGTGGGGAGAGGGGGGTAAGATAAGTCCAAATCTGGCAACCGTCTCAAGTGTAATGACACCTCCATCTCTATGGAAAACCATCCCCTTTTGTCTTCACTTGCATGGGAGCTCTTTCTTTTTACTGTTTTGTTCCCAGAAAACCCATGGAACATTTGCCAACATTTTTAAGAGCTGCGAAAAGCAGGATTTTTTTCTGCTGTTTTTTTTTTAAGTCTTCCACCTCGCAGGTGTTTCTTTTTAAGGCGTGCTCGACAATGCCAAGCTCGTCTTGGCTCGTCTTGAATGCCGCAGGCCTCGGGGGGAGAGAAGAATAAAAAAAAAAACGAGGTTGGAGAATTCTTATTGATTAGCAGTTGTCGCTTCCCTTTTCTTTATCTCGCTATGGCTCTCCTTTTCTGCCTCACTCAGTCTATCTCCACACACTTTTCAAGTGTTGATAGGGGGATGAGAAACCTTTGTAGGACAGCCCAGAAAAAAGAGAGCAAAGTAAATCTTAACTATAACTTAAAACCTTCCGCTCTCTCACAGGAGGTGACAGGACTTGAAGTGCTACAGAACAAAGCTGCAGCCTAAAGTGACACTTTTTAAATATTGTCTAAAGAGTGTTTAATCATAAGACTGTTTTTTTACGAGCGCATGAAGTTCACGTGTCAGAGATTCTCAGAAAGTCCAACTTGCCCGCGGCCTGAATGTTTGGCTTTTATAAAGCTGTATCTAATTTCCCTCAGACCTTTGGGCTAAACACTGGCTTCAAAGATGCCGTCAAAACTGATTTATGACGCACGCCTACATGTAATACAGGAAATGAATCTGAATAATCAATCTTTTCTTATTCTGATGTGCTCATGTTTGTCCGATTAGCATTCTGTGGTTAATTGACACAATTGCAGCCAAAGCTCGGTTCATTAATGGTAAGACAGATTGCTGCTCGTTAGAGCCACCATGTGGTGCAAACACAAACAGCAGCCATCTTTGTGAAAAGTGAAGTTGATGACTGTGTAAGCTGTGTTTAGTCTTAACAAAATGTCATGTAAAAAGTAATAACTACAATAAGTAATAATAAAACCTTGTTATTGTTATTGTCCTTGAGAAAAAAAATGGACTTAGTTTTTTTTTAAATTAGAGAAGGGGGAGACAGAATAAACAGGTGGACTGCCAGTTAGGATCAGTGATACGCCGGCTGGATAGAAAGAAACACAGGACAAGAGGGAGGGGGGGGAGAGCTCAGATAGAGGGATGAAAAGAGGGAGCCAGGAAAGAAGTACCATCTGTTTTTTAGGGACAAGGAAGATAAAAATGTGAGCAGCGCTCTGAGGCAGAGTGTTAGTAGAGACTCAGGGTGCGAGAGGACTCTACGTACAGGGGGAGGAAACTACAAGGGGCAAGGAGAGGTAAGGGAGAAAGGGCAGATAAGAGGGAGGCAGACAGATGGAAGACAGGAAGATGAAAGAGGGAGAGTGAGTGAGAGAGTGCGACAGAGGAGAGGGGACCAGAGATTGGGCCTGGCAGCGGTGGCAGCGCACTGGGCACGCTCACATCGGGAAGGGACATGACTCGACATGCCTGCTCAGCCCAGCTGGGTCAACGCTCTGCACTGCCATGTTGTTTTGGCTTGGTGCTCTCTCCCCCCTACAAACACACACACATGCACAGACACACGCACAGACACACACACATACACAGGCGCACCAACAAATCCAGTTACCCAAAGCTCGCTCCCTCTTCTCCCTCTCCCTCTCCCTGTCTCATATCTAGACACTCACTCACAGGCAAGCGCACACAAGCTCACACCCAAAATGCCATGGTTTTGGCTAGAACCGGCCAGGCGGGCGAGGGCCCTGGACTAATGGAAACGCCAAACTCGTTACTCTAACGCTGGGTGACAAGGGCACCTTGGGCTGCAGATGTTCCTGCTGATGACAGATGGAGCCTGGCACTGCCAGGGGACAGTGGGCCAGGCCTGCGCCAGCTCCATGCCACCTGCACCCCTCCTCTGTACCCCTCCACACAAACTCAAACATGCACACACTGCCTCGCTTTCTCACTTGGCCTATCTCTCTTGAACACTGGCGCACTGCTCCCCCCTTCTTCCCCACTTTCTACCCCCACCCCCTATGTGTCTGTCTGTCTCTCTCTCAATCACTCTTCCTCTTCTACTCTCACACACACTGGCATGCTCCTCTTCCTCCTGTGCCCACTGCGAGGATGACTGTTTGTGGACAGATATCTATGACACTGGCACAATGTGTTGGATAAATTGCGCCTGTATTGGTATTGATCCTTTTACCAAACAGAACAGACTTCATGTCTATAATTCAAGAAAAGGAAATTACCTAAACTGTTTTTTTTTAGATGTCCACCGCAGCATCCTAATGAGCTTCGTATCTAAACGAGTGAGGAATGTTTGTCATGAATTCTTTCGGTGTTATCCGATGACAGAGAGTATTCCATAGCCATTTTCACTTTTGAGCAGAAAGTGGATTCCAGATCAGCTAATGCATGATGGTGACTGTGTAATGATATCATTTATCTTCATGGAAGTGGTGACAGGCTCCTGGAGGTGATTCGCAGGCCTGGCTCAAAGAGACTGTCCACCAGGATAATTTGATGATGCTGTTAGACGCCAGATTACCAAAGTGTGCTCAGCTGTAATTTTGATGATGGTGGTATTCACGAGGCGTCTGCTTCCTTGAATGTCACCAGTGATGCTTTCTCAATGTGTCACTATGAAGGACAGAACACTTATCCAGCCTATCTTTAAGAAATGTTATGTGTATTTAATCATTTATAGCAAGCCACTATAGCACTTCTCACTTCTGCTTCTGATGAAACGTTAAAAAAAAATATAAAGGGTTTTGGGCCGGAGTAGACGGACACATGAGGAAGACAGAGGGAGGTAAATCCAGGGTTCACATCAAAGTCTATTTCTCACATCAGATTCTGGAAATGTGTTTGCACTGCCATGCCAGCTACAAATCCAGGCACATCAACTATCAGTCTGCAAATCCAAGTGTTGAAAGAACATCAAGACACCAGAGATTCATATGTTTGCCGTTTCATACATTTTGATAAATCTGACCAGGCCTGGTAGCCAAAGAAGTTTTGTCTCCAGCTTGGCCCACTGCGATCTTTCCCACTGTTGGAATTTGTGGACTGTGATATTGAAGTTCTCTGTGATTAATGTGTATTTTGACATTGAAATCTTCTTGAGGTTCCGTGAGTGGGAGACAAAAATGTGCGTGACCATAAGCAAAGTTTCATTGGAATTTGTGAGGGTAAAGGACATGTAGAACATTGTAATGTTAGACTCTTTTTTAAAGCTGTATATGACCGCTTTTTCTGTGGTGCAGCCCCCTCCTCCTCACTTTCACCACTCTTGCATCAAGCCCTCCACCCCTCCCTTTGCCCACTTCATCCAAAAACCATGTGTGGCGTGTCATTTCAACTCCCTCCACGCTGAAGAAGGGCCCCTAACAAAACAAAACAATTATCTCTACCCTCGTTAAGACCTGGCTTGCATCCCCTCTCCCTCTTTTATTCCCCTCTTTCTCCTGCCGGACCCGGCCTCCGCTCTTTCCCTTCCGTATAGCTGTCTCTGTGACAATAAGTTGAGCTGAGGGTCTCTTAAGTGCTTCTGGAGTGGAGCGTTTAGCTGATTTTAGGCTTCATGTTTCTTTAAAGGCCAGAGCAGGAGCAGAGGCGCACAGAACGGCTGTGGCTGGGAGAGAGTGAGGTGCCCATGAGAGAAAAATTAAGAAAAAGGCAGGAGAGTAAAGCAGTGCAATGGATGGTTGTACTTGTAGTGGTACTAGCCGAGGTGGGCGGCGGTGAAGGGGAATGGATGGTTTGGCAGCGGGCGGTCTAGCAGGTTTCAGCGTGCCAGCTCTTAATTACTTTAATTGGAGTCATTAGCTAAGTGAGCATGAGAGACATCACCTGCATGGCATGCAGGACCGCACCTGCCACAGCGACATTGCGATCATCATCACACTCCAGCAGAGGGTTGACTGACAGCTCAACACTCAACCATAATGCTGCCACACTGAGGCTTCAATCAGAACGAGTACAGTCAGACACACAACGCAAACAAACACACAACTGCGTAAATATTCAAATGTGTTATCTGCTAGGTGTTCGCGATTAAAGGTCTGTCTTTCTCAACTACTTGACTTACAGAAGCAAATTATATATCAACCAAAATAATATATACTTTATACATTACAGTTAAATAGATTTTTTTTTAAATTAGGTTTATTGATTACATTCTTATATATTTAGCAAAATACCACTCTTTTAGTCTTTGCTGGATATATATATATATATATTTCTCAAAGCATATAAGAAAAAAAAAGAAAATATATATATGTGAGTTTTTCATTTATTTTTAAGCCGTTTTTAAATACTCTAAAACTTTTTAGCTTTCTTTAATCAGTTTTCCTGTTCATACTGTCCATTAAAGGTGGGGTAGGTAATTTTGGAGAAGCCAGCTCGAGTGCGCTAGAATTTGAAAATACACAGCCGGAAAAAATCTGCCACTTCCTTACAGAGCCCCTCCTTCAACACACACGAACGCGCACATGACCAATGAGGGCACGAGATAAGTTTGTGCACAGATGGAAGGCTGACAGGCAGGTAGGCCATCCAGTTATTTTAGCCGGGCCGGCTCAGATGATTGGTCGTGATTTTTGACAATACGGCTTCCACAGATGACATTTTTGAATGGATTTTTTGTGAAAGCACTTAAGATATTCATTGCTATCAGGATGTTAAGAGCATTCCATGGAATATAACAAAAAGTGTATCTCGAGCCGGTTTCTCAAACTTACCTACCCCACCTTTAACAGGTTCCTGTCCAATATGATTTTATTGAAAATGATATCAAGTGTGCAACTTCGAAAGCTTAAAATACAAAATTCCTTTTAAAAAGATTTGCATGGTATTTTTTCAATAAAAAAAGAAATCATAATCGCCAGTCTGAACAGAAAGAATGAATGCTGAAAGCTCAATATAAGGACCTGACTATTGTGTTAAGAAAGCCTTAAGATATACAACATTTTTATCCTTAACATTAGTTGCGTAACTTTGAGCAGGGTTAGTAGTATACCACATAAACCACTGTAGGATGTGTATCCTATGAAAAACTTTGATGTTGTCCACACCCGCAGGCTACACCTTCCTCTGTCCTGCTCACACCCAGCACACAGCCTGGCAGGCGGGCTGGCAGCCAGGCAGAAGGCTGGCAGGCTGAGCCCGGGGCCCCATCTCCTGCAGAGCCAACTCTGACCAGCTGGTCCAGACTAACACCACAGAGTGAGCATGTAACAGCGTATCAGTGGGGCGGGAGATGTTAGCTGTGGTCGAGACACCATCACACCTAGGGCCCACACCTACAGCACTAAACCTGCACGAGGGGGATTTAGGTGAGGGAACTCTGTCTGGTCTATGACTTAACAGGCCTATCACCATCCCAGTTTCGCTCCTGGGAGTGCATGATGGACCCCTGTTCGCTTTCACTTGCTGATGCCAGATCTATGAGCCTGATCCGTAGTCCAGTCTGGTTCGATCTAACATGGTGGAGAAGCACAAAATAGAACAGCCCCACACAGCCGGGGAAACCTGATGGACCCTTCTCTCCCCGATCTATTCAGCAAGTTAGATTAGCACCATTTGGTATACGCACAGCTTTTACATACAGAAGGACAACCAGAAAAACTATAAGTGGTATAAGATGTATGGCATCAAAGTGTAACCTGGGAATATTTGTTTTCAAGCCAATTACCAAATCCCAAAATAACCACACCTCACGGTTAATTAACTGTATCCGTAGTCTACAAAAAAACATTTCAAAGTAAAACTTTGATGTAAACGTGCAGGTCTCAAATTCTATAATCTATAATTCACTTTCACCTTGATACACCTTGATTGAACTGATATAGTTTGAGCCCCCCCCCATCACACACACCTCCCAACCATTTCCATGTCTGACAGTTAAAAGGCCTACACACAGAGAGAAAGAGCAGGCAGCTCATTGTGCGTTTTAAAGCGCTAACTAGGCCACTTAGCACCCCGTGACGCTGATCTGATCCCCGAGGCGCTGAACTTGGCAGCGGGCCCTCCTCCTTTCGCTCCTTCCTTTCCTCTCGCCATGGGAACCAGGCCATCCTTAATGACGCAGGAGTGCTCCGCCGGATCCCACAATGCAAAGGGGGCTGACATCTGTCTTGCTAAGTGGTGCACTCTCTTGTGCACCTTGTTTGTTCAATCAACAACCCCCCCCCCTTCTGCTTCCCCTCCCATCACTATGCCCATTTTCTTATTTATCTCCTTTGTTTTTTGTTGTGTTTTTTCTTTAATAAAAATTGACAAAAGATCTAAAGATGAGTGGTACAGAGTTCGGAAAGAATAGATAGCGAGATCATGATTCAGGACAGAGCATTATAAATATTAAGTGCAGTATTGTATAATGGCAGAAATGTATACAAATTCACTCAGACTTCACAACCTTAAATACTATGAGGAATGAGAGTTGATGAAGCTGAATTTCATCATCGTCAAGATGGATGTATGAGCCTCACAACCTCCACCATGCATATTTCGATAAAGACAAGTGCCTGATTAAAAGTGGCCCCTAATTCTTCATAGTTAAGACTTGGGCAAATATTTGTCCCATCAATCTTGGAAAATATAGCCATCAACCCAAGATGTTAATCACATGCTAATGGAATCCAAGGGACTCAATGCACCCCCGTAGTGCAATGAACGCTTTCACTTTTTCAGAAAGCCCACGTGAATGCAAATGGCCATCTAAACAGTCATTTTGACAACATGCCAAGGCATGGTAAAGAGCCCCCTTCTTTATGCTCCTCTGGGAATGTATGTAGGGATGTGTGGGATGAGTTCACTTTACCAGGCCCAGGTGCCAGGATATAAATGAATAATAGGTTTTATGGGCCCTAACTGAAAAAAAAGCACATACGCACATAATCACACATGCCTACTCGCTGAAGTGCATCTGTGGTGAATGATGTTCAAATTCCCACAACTACGCTGAAAAGAGATTGGGCATGAGAATAGGTGGTTCCTATACATAATTCAGGGGTCCATGCTGAAACAATTATGTTTGCTTACTGCTAAGTACCCGTGCTCAATAGCTCGTTTGCTCTCTAGTTTGGTGCTTTCAGATGTAAGTGCTATGTGCTAAAAGTCGGTGGAACAAGGCTTTTTAATAAAATATAGGAGCTGATACTTGAGCACTTGAATACAAGAGTGAGTGGGAAAAAAACAACAAATGCTCTTCATGTTTTTACTCGAGCTTTGCATGCAAACTAAATAGCACTTGGAAATGTAACTAGTGTTGGTGAAAAGCTAATTAGCATTGCCAGGCAAAGGGAATGTGGACAAATAGGACATTTTAATGACAATATTATACAGATCACAATATTTCAGTTTAGATTAATCTAAACACGGTTTGAACAGTAACACAAGTCCAGTGTGGACAGCTCCATCTGTTTCAACAGAAAATTGCATGACCAAAATATAGGTCACTTTGTCATCTATCAGTGGTGGAATAAACACCAGAATATTTGTATCTGAATAACACATTCAGACTCATTAACAAACACATAAACATATGTAAATAATCATTACAACTGTCTAAACATTCATCCCATATATTAGAAAGAATAGTGTCCATGTCTTAGCAGTGATTGGATGGAGAAAAAGGTGTCAATCCAAATGAGAATCTTTACCTTCCCCTCTATCCCCTGATTTTAACAGCAGCATTGCAGTTACAGATGTGCGAGAGCTGAAGCCTCAGCACTTTTTTCCTCTCGACCAGTCTCACACTTGCACTCCTCCACCACCATCACCTGCTTCAGCCGGACCTGGGCTCCACAGCGCAGGGGCACAGCCACATTATGAACTTTGGACGGGGAGCAGCGGGAGCAGGGGGCCCGGTGGTGGAGGGCCTCTGTCGCAGTTCCCAGCCCGGAAAACTCCCCGACGGATGGGACGAACAGCGAGCTGCACTGGCCGAAACACAGCCTGTTGTGCACCGTCACCGTGTCGCATCCGTCTGCCGTCACACGCTGGGAGGATGACAGAGAGCGGGAAGATTAGGCAATATTGTCAGAGTTAATTTACCTCTGAGGTTTTAAAAATCAACAATATTTGTTTATGTAGCTCCACACCATTACAGCTAATCCTCCACCAGAGCCATAATCAGCTTTATGAGTAAACAGACATCTCTCTCATTGCCACTGAAAAATAAACACTTCATAACAAAGCTATATTCTATTCAACTGTGTGATAATGTTCTTTATCTGGAACTGACACTGACATCTATTAGGTAGATAAAGGAAATAAAATCCTGGTGTAAGACATGATATAAAAACCTCTTGTATTGTATTTACTTTATTGTGTTGCACTGTTGGAGGAGCCTGTGACCTAAGAATTTCATCGACATAACTACACTGTAGCAGTACGAATGACAATAAAAGCCTTGAAATCTTGAAATCTTACCTGAGTGAAAGGCACTGCAGTGCATGTCTGTTTGGTGTCCTTCAGGTTGACTGGCAGAGTTATCTTGTCTCCTTTATGGACGGCTCTCTGCCACATCTGCAGGCCCTGTCTCTTCTTCAGATCCATCTGAGTGTGGCCTTTAGGTTGCAGGAGGTGTAACGAACTCATTGAGGTCTTGGAAGCTGGGGCCAGCCCTGGACGCCCGTGAGACAGGAAAGCAGGGAAGGAGAGCCTGGAGTTGAGGGAGGGGACTCTTCTGGATGTGAGCCCCGCTCTCAGGAACCCTGACTGGGCCAGGGTACGAGGGTCCAGCTGCACAACCCTCACTACTCCCCGGACAGGTTCACTCGGTCCGCTGCCAGATGATTCAAATTCGACTCTTGACCCTTTAATAATGTTGTCAAAAGCATTGTGAGGGAAAGTAAGAGCTACAGCTGTCCAGCTTGACAAAAAGACAAGGCTAATAGAAAAAGGCATTTTTTTACGGAAAAATAGATGGATTGCAAAATAAAAATGTTCTAATTTGTTTAAAAACAACGAGTTACAGAAAAGTTACCAAAAATGAAGCTTAAAATTATTTGTCTGTGGTTTGGTCCAAGGTCCCAAATGGTAACCTTGCAGTCAGTGCTTTGATCAGTGGGACGGAGGGGGTCTTTATATAGCTAGCTGCCAGTTCTCACCTGGGTTTTAATGCAAAGAAGGTGTCGCAATTCCCACACCAGGTCAGACATCACACCAAGCTTAAAACTCCAGGTCGTGGATGGTTGCCAGACTGAGGGGATTTCAGTTTCAAGGTGAGCGTAAAAAAAAAAACATGGTGATAAAAATAAGTTTGATCCTTGAAGTTCAAAATAAACAGATAAGGTGGATATACTTACTTTCTGGGTATTTTTTAAATGTAGTTCATTAGACCACTTTTATTTCGTTTTAAAATTTCTGCATTGGGGCTGCGCTACAGGAGGCATGAACAAAACTGGATTAAAAGATGATTTCATTTTATAAATGTGAAACGTATAACGTGCACAAGAAATGTGCAGAGGGAAATTTAAATACCAAAGTTACAGCCAAGGAGTGCTTTTCTTTTCAACAACCGACCATACATTTGAGCATAATTGATGTGGGAGATAAACCTTTTACTAAACTGTTTTACGTCCAGGCCCCATAGCTCCAGGAAGACTGCAGCAATTAAAATGCTGTCTAGTTAACAATAAAAGCTCCTCTTATTCAGCAGGTGTTCCCGTTACCTTTGGCTGTAAAGCAATAATGAGTTTATGTTCTCTGTGTAAACAAGCCGTCTCCTGTCCATTTATTCCCACAAGCTTCTCCTCAGCCTCTCCGTTGACATCCCATCATTACACCATTAGACTTCAGTGTGCTCGGTCACCCGTGACCTGATCACACACTGGCTGCTGAGGGCCGGCTGACTGACAATGTTATGACAGAAAGGCTGTTTGACTTTCTCAAACAGACCTTGGCCTTAAGAGGCACCTTTTCTGCATTGCCTCTTCCCCCCGTCTGTTTCCCATCCACTTAACATTATGGTCAGTTAAGATGTAAGAATGGGAAAGGTAAATGTCACTAACTGCCTTTAATCTGAAGACTTTCGTACCTACACACCCAATATGTGAGGTATTTGTGTAGAGGAATCACTTCCTCTAGCTGCAGAATAAACACTATCCACAAGAGGGCAGAGTTTACAAAGAATGATCTCACTTTCACAGACACACTCTTCTCAATGGACTATGGATGACACAAAGGAGGAACATGTTATGGTTTTGTTCCTCACACACACTGACCGTTACAGGTATTTCAAACTGTAAATTCTTAGTGATACTGGAGACGTGTGGCGCAGTGGATAGAGCCTTGGTGTTGGGATCAGGGGGTCACAGGTTCAAACCCCACTGCAGTCAGCATGTCGTTGTGTCCCTGGGCAAGACACTTCACCCCAAATTGCTCCTGTGGGGTTTGCCCACAGCATTGAGTATGTAAGTCGGTTTGGATAAAAGCGTCTAACAAGTAACATGTAATATAATGATACAGAAGAAATGGAAAAACCAATGACTTTGCTTAATCTGCCACTGCTTCACAACAACAGTTTTATGACACAGCTGCTGAGGCCTTCAACATTGTGTGAGAGGGGAAACTGAGTTTAAAGGTGAGGAGTTAAGGTGTGTATTTTTTTATAAACAGATCAAATAAACCTCTGACTCACAGAACTATATATAGACCTAATTATACTACTGCTGAAATAGCCATAAAAGTCATTCTAATACAAGCATGCATTGTCTTATATAAATAATACAGGGGAAAAAACTCCTCAGGGAACTATCAAGATTGAACTAGAAAGATGTCGTATTTTTGTTTACTCAGGCCAAGAGGCCGCAGATATTTTAAATGTTAAAATACTGTTGAGCAAGTTAGATTTCTTTAAATTAGCTTTGTTTTGTCCGCCCACTAGAATCTATAAGCATCCCCCATGATGTTTTATCTTTTTCACATGACTGTTGCAGTAAATATTAAAGTGTATTATTAAAAAGGGTTGTAATGGGAAGAGTTTTCAAAGTGAAAAGATTATACTGTACATAGCAATTGCGACCGGTACAGCAATGAAAACAAAGTATCGTTTATAGATAAAAGAAGAATTAACTACAATGAAAACGATGGTGAATACATAAGAACATTTTATGTTGGGGATAGTTTCATTATCATTTTTTTGATCAGATTGGTAAGCAACAGAGTATTATAGAGAACCTAAAAAACAAGTGACAGGGTTAGAGCTGAGCCAGTATATGTTACCTTAAATATTTTTAGAAAAGACCCTGTCAAATGACGCCTCTATACGACCCTTTTATACCAGGTCTAAACCTGAGAGGGGAAAGACATTTCTGTAAATTATTCAGAATATACTCCTTTAGATGTGAAGTTGACTCACATTTTATCTTGACTGCATTTAATGATTCAAGTTCACCTTTACAAGAGTGTCCGCAGGCAACCAGACCTTAACACTGCCAAGCCCTGAGAAAAAATATAAGAAACAGACTCACCTGTGTCATTTAACTACTGTTCCAACTGTTTTATGAAGACAGTAAAAGAGACAATGTTTCCAGATCATGACGCCAGCATGTGACGGGAAACCTGCTTCAGCAGTCAGCGCGCACACACACACACACACACACACACACACACACACACACACACACACACACACACACGCACACACACACACACACACACACACACACACCTGTAATTGACCCTGTCCGGTGCAAACTGTCCTGTGATATATCAGGAGCAATTAACCTGTTGAAATGTAATTTACTTACACTGCATAAAGCAAATTAAAGCAGTGCTAACCAGAAGGGTAGGCCATATGGAACACACTCACCTATTCATTCCCCGTGTAATTCAATAGCAGCTCATTTATACTGTTTATATCAACACACAGGCTGTTGAGAGATGTAATGTTAATAGCTGAAAAATGAATATGTTTCCAATTGGAATGATGTGAAATACAGAGCCTTGTGCCTCACAGAGTCTATTAGTGCCATAAATAACATTCCTCCTTCTAATACTAATCATGTACAGATAACATGTCTGTAGTTCATTAATCTGTGAAACAGGCCATCATTCTTGGCAATAGTGTGACCTTTAATTTACTAAGTCATTGTTTTTCTTTTCTGCATTTCTGTCTTTAAACAGGCATTAACATATTCACTGGTTACATGGCAACAGAAACAAGCTGTAAACGAAACACTAACACACTATAAAGTTGGTTGTTAGGACCACCGCCAGCTCACACACTCAGTAAAAAAAAGGGTTGTGCATGTTACTAAAGTCTTATTTAAGTGTTGACTATATTTCACAACATGAATCACAATCTGCAAAGTAACTAAAGGTCCTAAATTAATGTAGTAAAGTCAAAGTACACGAGTTACCTCTGAACTGTAGTGGGGTAGAAGTACAAAATAGCACAAAATGGAAATACTCAAGTAGCCTACTTGAGTAAATCTACTTAGTTACTTTACACCACTGTGTTCAGTGTACTGTAATAGTTTGTTTATTTATGTAACATTACATCTAATTACATCGCGAAGCCAAATCTGTAATGTCTTTCGATGAGCCAGGCATACAACACAAATATAACTACAGAAAAAGCCTTAAGATAATAACACAATTCAGAACTTTAACAAAAAAACACAATCACAACATCCCACGGCGGGCCAAACAAATTCAGGTGTTCTTACCTATGGTTCTTACCTGCAGCTACACAAGGCACAGTCTAGGCTTTGAGTTGAACAGGTGTATTGATCCACTTCTCCCAGATGTTTCCAATTTATGCAGCCATCTCTTATAACAGTGAACTCTGCGTGCATTTCGGGGAAGTGTCTTTCTTCAGTATATTTGATCCATTTCATTGATATGAGAAGTTCAAGGGACATTATCGCTAGTATTATGCATGCCAGCGTTAGCTAAAGCACTAGCATGTAAGTTAGCCGCTTCTCTTTGATTCCCATCAAACGTCTGTTAGGCGGTCTTGCTGTAACTTTTCTTGAGAAACACGTCCAGGCAAACTTCATTCTGTAATCCTTCTTTTATGCGTTTCTACCGGGTTCAATTCTATCTACTTAGCAACAGGCCATAGTTGCTTTTAGTAGAAGCTGCTACCTGGTTACTGTGTGGCCATGATGTTAGCTTCAGTCAGTGTTGCCAGGTGAAACTCTTCTAGAAGATTAACATTATGTATATTGAGGAACATTGTGTCAAAATGTGTAATTTTACAAAACATTATACTTAAACCACTTTTTAGCAATGCTACAACATTGTTTCTCTATTTCACATGCAACAGGGTCGTTTTCTCTCTTTATTGAAATGACCCGCGGGAGAGAGCCGTGAGCGCAATGCACGTTCACCAATGCATAGCCTACATCAGCGCTATTCAACTACACATTCAGTTGGGCCAGATTTTATAACTACAAAATGCAGCTGGGCCAGACATTCAGCGGCCTGTAAAAACCGGGTAGTGACCAACACATATTACTGCGATGAAAAACATGCAATTTTTATTCATTGTTCATCTAACAAAGGTAGGTCAAAAAGTGCATAAAAACACAACAAATTAGCATTAATTTAACAGAATCTGAAAAAAACATTACATTTGTTTGCTTTAGAAGTCAAATATTCAGGTTATGTTTTTTGAACCAGGCACATCACAAAGTGCATTTACTGAATACAATAATAGCAGTCTTAATAAATGTCCTCACATACAAAAAAAACAGCTAAAGAGCTCCAATGCAACACAAAAAGGTAGTACTGTAGCAATACTATTTTTTACTTTTCAAGTAATAACAAAAAAATCATACGTTTTGGTCACATTTGACCCAGACACATTACAAAGTGCATTTAAATGAATACAGAAAGAACTGTCAAACCCTTCAGTGCACAAACCCATAACAAGGGATACGGGTAACTATATGAATGAATACTACACTACACGTCTACTATAGTAAACTAGGTGCTTACTATCACCTCATTTGTGATTTGTCATCGCTGACTTTCTCAATGGGAGAAGGGACATTTTTTGTTTTGAACAAGAGCAGTGATTTTTGGCTCATAGGATGTCAATGCAATCCTAAGACATTGGTGAAGAGTGCTGTCAGTCAGGGAGCAGCGAGTGCTACTTTTGATTGAGTTCATGTGTGAAAAGCTTGATTCACATGTGTATGTTGATCCAAACATACTGAGCACACAGATCGCTACTTTCTGAACGTTAGGGAACTGCTGTTTTTTGACATCACTCCAAAACTTCGCTGGTCCGTTAGTGCGCTGCATGTCAATAAGTTCCAGTGTATATTTCCCCTTGTCGATGCAGGGGACCACTTCCTTTGCTCTGGTTGATACGTCCCCCTCTATTGCAACAGTGAAGGGGTCTCTGGCAAAGCCCATCACCTCTGTGGGCAGAGCAAGTCCATCCAATCGACCGGCAAAGTTCTCTTTCAACCTCGCAATGAAATCTGTCATCACATCCGTGATTTGTGCCGGAGATGTGATGTGTTTGGGAGCGTCGGAAAATGCAGCATCCGACCCGTGCTCAAGTCGGTCGCGAAAAGGTCCAGCTTGACTTGGATCTGCTCCACAAGATCAATGACCGTTTTGTCTCTGTTTACGCTTCAGAGTTGAGAGAGACATGTTTTAGAGTTGCTATCATAGGACCACCGTTACTAGCACCACTAGATGCACTTTCAAAAAACGTGCTGCGTTGTGGTTTGGTGGTTTCTATGCAACGCGGAGTGTTGCGTTCATGGTCTGTACTAGTGTAGGAATTTGGCTACGGGAGGCTGGGCCACTCGGGAGTTGGTTCTGGGCCGCATCTGGCCCGCGGGCCTCCAGTTGAATAGGCCTGGCCTACATCAAGCGTGATGGCTGAAAGGAGGTCATGTGAGAAGAAATGCGTAAACTTCCAGACAGAAGTTACGTTTGGCTAACAGTATTTTTTCATGACATAGCGACACTAAATCAACTAATCACAATCGTTACAAAATGGTCAGTCAAGGAGGCTAAGAAAGGAAGTTCTGAATAATAATAATTTGTAATAATTCTAAAGTTTCTCAAGACAAAGCAATCAATATTGCATATCAATAATTCATTATCATACTTATTGAATAAAGTATAAGAAATCTCATATGTAGTACTTTGGTTATTGACACTAGAATCCATTTTATGTTGGCAATATAGGCCTAAGTAAACCATATCCTCTGACATTGTTTTATATAGGCCTACATGGTTACAAAAATAACTATAAAATGCCAAAGAAGACCAGAATCAATGTGTAATACAAATGTGAGATTGTGATATTTATTATTTCAATTATAAAGATAAAAAATAAATTCATTATAATACAGCTTTATTGTGAGGGACATAAACAACTGACGTGATTTGCATCCTTTCTGCCCTGTGCGTCATCACATATTACTACATATGTATCAGCACATACAACATTTGCTGAAAGCAGCCCTTCTTAAAACATAAATAAATCACAGTATAAATGTAGTAAGAGATCCATTGACTTGGTCTTTTGACCTCAGAATAGTGCATGTAGAGCATTAAAAGTATGTCTGCCTGAGAATCTGTCTATTATAAATGAAATAGAAATGTTATACATAAAAAAAAACTGCTTGCAAGTTACATTTCTCAAACAATTACACTGTTGCCATCTCATCCCAAACACGAAAAATCATGCCTTGTTGCCAATCTGCTTGTAGAGAACCATGGAAACCACCATGGCAGCAATCTGTGAAGACAAATGTTTAACAATACATTATTGAGATACAGTGTAATGGATCTGTGATACCGGTTATTGACTGAAAGAGTGATTGTTTGGCCTCAAAATGGGAACATAACATTCCCATTGCATCACCTTCTAAGTTCATATTGTAAACATCCTTACAAGCAGTTGCTTATTTATACACCGAACAGTTACAGAAAAGCATTATAATTTATTTAGAGTTAGGTTTTAGATCACCTGATTAAATAAAGTCACCTTTTTTTGGTGTGTGGACCCATTACTGTGGGGAATATCTTAGTCTTTAGCTGCTTAATGCTCAACTTTGTTTAGCAGCTAGTTCCTGCATCAGGAAACATCACTATGCGAGAGTAAACCAAAGTAGTAAAGCTGCAACTGCCTAACAATGAGCTGAAACTCTCTTTAAAGTAGAGCAGAGTTGAGGTGCACACTCTTTTAAATAGTAACAATGTCATTTGATAAATTGTTACAATAAAGTGGTTGACTATAGAATCTTTAAAGGTCATAATGCACCTACAGACAATTATTGTAACATATTATCATCATGCTTAGATAGACATATTCATGATGACATGACTCTTATAGAGAAAGTAAAAAAATATTTAATTCAAATAGCAATCTATAACTGTTTCAACTACCAACTGGGGTTAAAGTATACATCACTCTATACACTCTACACTCTATACATCTCAGGCTATTTGATATTGATACCTCAAGAGCAGCAATTCCAAGAAACACAGCAGCAATGATCACAGCATTTTCCTCTATCAGCTGCAGAAGCCTCTGTAAGCAGCCATCAATATTCTGAAAGAGAAACAACAAGTTCAGAGGAGGTAATGACTGACTGTTGCACTTCACCATCACAATAAATGTTTTTTTGCTAACATGCATTAAGTTAAACTTAGTCTCGTACCGAATGTTCTGCTTCGAATGTGTTGCACTCGCCACTGGTGATGGTTTGGTTACAACATGTTTGTGGATAAACATCCATTCCCTGCTCATTGAAGAAAGGGGATCCTTCAAAATCTGTGTAGTTCTTGTATCCGCAGCACGTAAACTAGAACAAAAACACAAAGTTTTAATTCAAAATCTTTACAAAGCCAATGCAATTGTAAATGCAATAAAATATACAGTACCTCCTCCATGGTGGCATTCCAAAGAGCAGTGAAGCCTTCAGTGCTTCCATACTGCTTTCTGATGCTTTTTTTGACTTCACCTTCTAGCTGACCAAGGAGATCCTCGGCCTGAGAAGGACAGGTTGACAATCTTTGAACCTGATACTTTTTTTTAGTACATTTAAGTTCTTAAATGGTTTTAAAACTAAGTCTTGCTATTGGAAATTATTGTTAATTAGCTCCTGTTAAGAGCCACTTACCAAACCATCGAAGACGAGCAGCAGCACAGCTCCTGTGACCTCGACGAGGAAGAGAATCAGCACAATACTGAAGAACTGGATGGGGAGAAAACGATAAATAATACTGTAAAACTCTCCATGTAAAGCATTTAATTGCAGGGTTGTATTTCTATCAAGTCTGGACAAAGAAGGTAATGGAAAGACAACAAACTAAAAACTATTGCTCAAATATTTAACATCTTGAAAGCCACCTCCTTCATAACAGCGCTAAATGAGAAGGACATTTTATTGACTACTCTGGTGAAATAAACATCAAACATTTCATCATTTACTGTTACCAGAATTCAAATTTGTGTTGATATATTTGGAATGCTCAGATAGTTAGTTCTCTCTGCCCACCCATAGTTTAAATACTTTTATTTCAAAAGGAGGTTAATGTTGCTTTGAACATACCTCATACCACACATTTCATTTAATTATCATCATTCAGATTTGTTCAGTTTAATTTAGCTCCATAGTGTTTTAAAGGCACAATTAGTAAAAGTAAGTTTTTCAACAATCCTATTCCTCTAGAAAGAGGAAGCAAAAAAAGTGGCTGACACAGCACTGAAAAAATGCAAATATAAGAAAATTACAATCCCAAGCGGACAAAGCTCATTCCAAAACTGGATTGGATCTGATGTTGTCTTTTCTCCCACTTGCAAACGCTGTAACCCTACTTGAGCTCAGGTGGAAAGGCAAACGTTGACTGTTTGAGTTTACAGAGGGCCACAAATCTATGTGGGTAGTAAAAAGGTTTGACAAAAATATTTTACACCTGCGACAATGAAAACTGTGACAATATTTCAAGCAAGGAGAAAACCAGGCGGAAATCATCTTTCTACAAATGACACAAAGGTGTGCCTCTTTAACAAATGTCTTCCGTCCTACCCAGTCCAGTTGACCTATCACACATTGCTCACCGTCAGCAGCATACACCTGCTCTCCTTAACAGCTCCACAGCAGCCAAGGAAGCCGATCAGCAGCAGCACAGCACCCACGGCGATGAGCAGGTAGGCGACGTTTGCCAGCTGGGATAAACCAGATGGAGCGCCATCCATGTCCTCCACTAACCCCAGCAGAGAACCACTGTCCACCTTCACCCACACTCCCACACCCAGGATGGCTGCACCTGCCAACTTTATGATGTGTGAGGAAAGAGGAGAGATGTAATAATCAGAATTTAAGAACATAGCATTTTAGTATGGAGAAACATTTGTAAAATGTAGAAAATATATAAAGTATAGTTTTAGCTATAACTGCTAGCTGTCTGGAAGCATGGTAAAACAGCAACAGCAGCTGTTCAACAGCAACAACATTACATTTTTAGTTTAGTCGATACAGAAAAGAAATGTAAAAACACAACTTGCTGGGTGGGTTAAAAGCTGGACTATTTCTTGTATTTCCCAAAATGTAAAACTGTTCCTTTCAGCTATCACTGACTTTTTGAAGTAGGACACACAGCAAATGTTTTTCAGGTTTTGCAGTACAAAGTCACATCACTTTTTATAAAAAGTTCATATTCACATGAAACATTATTATTAGGAATATTATTATTCTATCATGTCGGTTCTCTAGTCTATTTTCTTCTGAGACCAGGCCAACATAAAATAGAGCGGAACAAGAGAAGACCAAAACGATTTTTTATTTTTTACAACTTACAAAGATGCCACCATTGAAGATGAACATCATAATTTTGAGAAAGCCGGAGCAACACATCTTGGGGCTTTTTTTTCTTTTTCACGCTGTAAAAAAAAAGAGAATGCAAAAAGTTTGTTAGTTTAACTAATAACTAATTGGTCACACTTCCTTACTTCTCTTGCAGGGGAATTGTGCACAACTCTGCATTTTGCCTCTCATAGAAAAATCAATGATGTGGGGGGATGGCTTACAACACAAGCAAGCACCAACATGGGTCAAACGGCATTTGCTTTGGTTACACATTAACCAAAGTAACTGGCAGGACAACATGAAGGGGTTTCTTTTTTAAATGTTGCAAGTTTGTCATGCTGACGTAATAGGTTTCGGTTGATAGGTACGTTCCACATTCATATCCACACTTAATTGTTTTTATTAAGCCTTGGCTGCTATTAAAAATATCCCACATTTAAGTCACATGATCAGGTTGTGGGTTTCCCTTTTTACACATGAGTCTCCATCTGGTACAGAGGAAGCAAATTCTCTTCAGTTCTTCCAGCTCTGAAGTTGTATACTCTCATTGTAAACCAGTTTTACACTGTGTCACTCTCTGTCCATTATACAATCACTCAATATCTATATCAGCGGAGACTAAAACTGTCTTTTCTTCCATGTTAAATGTGTTCACTTAGTAGTATGAGTATAGAGTATGTCATTATTTAAATGAACACGTTTAAAAGGTGCCAAGTAAGTTATGAAGAGGTTGTCATTATGGCTTCAATTAATCAAATGTCCTCATTTTCGTGAATGGTATCAGTGTATTGCTTCTAACTACAAGTAGCAGACAAACTATAAAAGACACACCTATGCCCGCAATAGTTTGTTTCTTGTATTTGATAAATGAGCTCTGTTTTATAGCCTTTGATGATTTTTTCCTTATTGCAGCTATGACAATAAAATTCAGTAGGAAAACACTTGCCAACATGTTACATTCATTTCAAGTGGCCATAAAATGCTTTCATAACGCCAGCATAATCACATGTTTGTTTGAGGCAGAAGAAAACAGGACAGATAACTGTTTTTAACACAATTTGAAAAGTCAGAGAACATTTCCTACATCGGTTCTGTTACTATAAATGTAACTGTTAAATGTTCTGGTCTCCTCTGCTGTCAAGTGTCAGGGTTCAGTTTTTTTATATTGACTGTTGTAGATAGTTGACCATACTTGTTAATTTAAGTCTGTTCATATTCATAATGTAGTGGTACATTATAAATACGAACAGACTGTATTGCAATTATAACACTACAGTAGTGTAATTATTACAATCAACCCCATTTAAATGATACTTGAATAAAATAGCGATACTCAGACAGCAGATCACCAACTACCTCACTTTGTAAAGTAAACCTTTGATTACAAGAATCTCTATTATCAATAGAAAAAAGTGTGTGTCATTCATCATCCCTTTATTTTATGAATTAGATAAGTTCTCATTGTTAAAATCATACTGGTTCACATCATAAGTTATCTCGCTGTATTTTTAGGTGGGTTGAAATTAAGAAAATAAGTTGTCGATCATGTAGTTGCATATTTGAATTGATAGTATGAAAAATAATTAAGCCTGTACCTGTGCAGTTCTGTCTGTCCGTTGAGGTCTGATCAACCAGGAGTGTCTTCTCAACAAGCCTTTCACAGCCCCTTTTATCTCCTCACAGGTTTCACACACAAACACACACACACAGTAAAAAAAAAAAAGTTCATGCCCCACACGTCACAGACTTTCCTTATGGGGTAAGCAACATTTCCTGTTGATCAAAGTCCCTTCAAAAACCAGGAACCTATAATCAAATTATATTGACATCCAGAAATAGTTTCTGAAATTCAACACAAAACTCAAAAATGTAATTTCATTTAAAAAAAGAAGAGCCAATTTAAAGAATCAAACAAAGAATGTTGGAAATAAGCAATACGGTGTTGATAACTTGATTGTAATACATGGAAAAACACTTAAAGGCAATAAAATGTATGACGTGATTGGAAATTAACCAATGTCAACACTGCGTATAAACATTTGAAGAGCTGTCAAATGTTTCCTGTTAGTAAGAAGTGTTTAATTTAGAAAATAACATTTCATTACATTGTGCAAATGAAAACCATCAGACACACTGTATTGATCCACATCTTTTAATACCCACTTTTAGAGATACAAAATAAACCTGGCAAAAGAAAGTCATTAATTAGCATTAACCATTGAAAGGTACAAAAAGAATAAAACAAAATATATAAATTAAAGCTGATGAGAATATCCCTTAGTAATTACAAGTCTGGACTGCGCACATAGACCTGGAATGACACAGCACCTTTCAGGTATGTTTCACTTCAACCTTCAGGTATGTTTCACTTTGGACTGAACCGTCAGTGAGCCTCAGCAGTTCACATGATACAGTTTAGTGCAGCGATGACTCACAGTGATGCATTTTCATGCAGCAACCACAAGGGGGTAGCATGACACAAGTAAATCGCAGTGATCCACACACCATGCTGATTTTGCTAATGCCTTTCTTTCACATCCTGGCCTGCAACAGGTGCTGTTCACTCACTAGACAAGAAATAACAAAGCAGTGTTGTCAGGCAAAAGGCACGGCTGCTTTGTGCAGCTCTTTGGCATCTCAGTGTAACAGTCACATTACGATGAAGCTGCAGTCGTCACCAAGTTATGAAAAGATCAAATTAAAAAAAGAAAGCCGAGCATCCATGATATTATTGCCTCAACATGAATAACTACATTCACAATGATAGATTTAGATCCTTTCAATTGCCAGCCATCAGCATGCACAGCCGCCTGGGCTGCTGCTGGGCGTCTCCTTCAGGCCGGCCTCATTCTGATTGGCTGACGGACTCGAATCACCGTTGACGCTCTCGCTCATCTTCTCGCAGATGACGTCCACCAGCTTGTCAAAAACCTGCTTTACATTGATGTTGTCTTTGGCACTGGCCTCAAAGAACTGGAAGCCTGCAAACAGATAGACGAGTGACAATTCAATCATTTGTTTATATAATTGAGTTTGTCTGGTGGGTGCTTGCAGAGCATGTTATGGGAGTGAGGGTGTGTCACTAACCGAGCTCTGAGGCCAGTCTATGGGCGTCCTCAGTAGGGACCTGCCTGTCCTCCTCCAGGTCCAGCTTATTGCCCACCAGCACTACCTGAGCGTTGCCCCACGAGTACGTCTTAATCTGGGTTGCCCTGGAAACACCAATACAACATTTTCACAAAAGCTTTGCTGCATTTCCTACAGCCAGTGGTGGAAAGAAACAAAGCACATGTAATCTGTGTGTGCTGTGCTCATATGCAGTTAAGTGCTTGGATTTAATTTAAGCAATTTGATGTAAAGCTACTGTACTTTATACCTTTATGACACTACATTTCAGAGGAGAATCGTGTATTTTTTTATATATACTGTATGTAAATATATCTAATATTTATGCATGGTCAAATATGTATATATGTTCATTTAAATTCATTTCTTATTTTATCATTTTTATGATTTGATGTTATCCTTCATTTTATTAATCTGTGTGAATCTGTGCTGCCCTGCTTTTCATCCTTACCCTGTTGCTGTTAAACTACTGAATTTCCCCACAGGGATTAATAAAGGTCCATCTTATCTTGTCTTTTTACGCTGCATAGTTTGAGAAATTCCTTCCTCTACACATTCTAATATACTTAATGGTTTTATGGTAAGATCTGCAGGTCTACCCACCAGTCCTGCACAGCGCAGAAAGACTCCTGACTGGTGATATCGTACATGAGCAGGAACCCCATGGCTCCTCTGTAGTACGCTGTGGTGATGGTCCGGTAGCGCTCCTGCCCTGCAGTGTCCTGTAAACACACGACACACTTGAGAAATGCATTTCTTTTTCTGATTTGGTGCAATGTCCTTATTGTTTAAACAGCTACTCAAAGGAACATGACAGGGTTAACTCTGTGAACCATTGGGTACCAACCCTGGGAACAGAAGCTAATCCCTCCCATCATGTGTTGGTGTGGCCCCACCCTGTTATACACCAGGATATGCTCTCTGCTTCTTGGCTCTGCCTTAAGGATAAGAAATAGAGATTTATCTTTTCTAGTTTATGCTGTGGTCTGATTGCGGGAAAGCTGTTTGTGCATTTAACGATAACTGATGTGGATATGTTAGAACTGCACCCAGAAAAAGCTGTTAAACTAATAGGTTTAAATCTTCTGCCCTGATCAAATTAAGAGCCAGCTGCTGTCATGTATAATACAAACATATCTCTTAAAGATGGAGATTCAGGGCTTGACCGTGCATTACATAGTAGATTAGTTACCGCTGTCTCCAACACCCTTATGCCAAACTTTATGCAGGGTCTTACAAAATGAGTTTAGCTTGTTTCAATAGCCCCAGGAAACCCATTCAAGTTGCAGCCAATTCCATTTTACTTGGCACCTTCCTCGTGTATTAGTATGCAACTGTACTATTGTTAAGCAGAGCAGAGAAGGCTATGCTGAATACATTAAGCTACAAAAAGATGTATTACTTTAATCTAACAGGAGTACTGTGGGTGAGCCCTCGCCTTCCACTAACGTTCAGCGATACATCTGTCCTGGGTGTCAGTGTGCGCAGTAAGCACATTCAGCTCCAGCAGCTCAAACCCATGCATCTTTCATGAACCCTGCTCTCTGGGGACCATGTTAGACATCAACTGTCATTAACTCCAGAGTGTGAGAAATGAGTTTACGCCACAGCCATGACAGGCAGCAGCGTGTAAGAGGGCAAACTGGGGAATGAGGTGAGGATAAACAGTCTATGTTGTTCAACAGTACTTTCAAAAGAACCCCTTGGCTGGAGATGTGTTATAGAACCTCCTAACCCCAAGGTAAATGCTGTTAATTACCTGCAGTAAATTACAGCTCTGATATTAAATAGTCGGCAGCGTTTCATACTCAATTTGGATGATGTATGGTCTGTCAAGCCGGCTCGTTCTGTATGGTATAATATTTTATCTGCTGTGGGGAGTGAAATGGTTCCTTAGCATTCTCCAGGAAATTATTAGGAGCTCTTCAGACCCTAATGATGTGAGGGTCGCATATATTTTCTAAGTGACACCTCTGCTGTAGGCTGACTACACTCATAATCATTAAACTAACTCAATTAGTCACATTTTTGTTCTTCTCAGACTTGTTTTGGTCAAAAGATGGACAACAAAGAGTCTTATGGTTATTTTCTTTCTCCTCATTTAACTGAATGATGCTATGGGGTTGGATACCCTACTGTCTGTTTTCTACAATACTTAAGCACCATTGAAAACCTGCTATGCTTCACTCATGGAGAGTGTGATCAATCTATGTTTTGTATATAGTTGGTTATTAATGGCCATTAAACTTTTTTTGCCCTTTTTCATTAATTTGATGGTCCAATAATAATGTTAAGCCAAAATGAGTTTAGTTAAAGACAATTTACATAAATAAAGTATATTGAAATGAATGGGAGAGATGACAAATTCTTCCATAACCAACCTAAAACAAGAAAAGGAATCTGGATTTAAAAGGATTCATTTGACATGCTATGGTATCTATGTTTTCGAAAGTGCAAATAGTATTGTAGCGGCGAAAATCAAAGAAATAAAACTGAAAATGTACTCAAATTAAAAAACTGCTGCAGAAGCAAATGTATTATTATTAAGTGTAATTATTTTAATAAAGTAATTCTTTATGCTTTTATTTTGAAGGTGGTTTTGTGCACCAGGTGATTATGTATATATGTTGGAGACAGGTGGTGGGATTGTCAAACCAGAGACCCCTGAAAGTGATTTCAGATCAACGGCTTTGAACCAGTCCCAGCTACATGCTAAATGTGCAAAAGTATAAAAAAGTATATAAGTACAAATCCAGAAAAGATTACTTCTTCTATTTTTTTCAGACGGTCTGCCATTTATGAGTCAGAGTGGTTAAAAAAAACTACTCCTATTAGGTTTTTATACTCCGCACTTTAAACTTTTTATGTGCCAGATGAATTAGAGTGAAATCTTGTCGAACTGTAACACAGTGCCAGCTTTTACTTCCTTGGTTCTGCACTGAGCAAACATCCATCAGTTTGTTCTGGCAGACTTCCACTCCTTTCTCCCTGCTGCAGATCAGAAACTAGATTATGTGGATGTCATGGTAAACGTTTTGAAGGTGAAGGAATGTAAATATGTTTTTACTAGCTTTGCTTTTTGATTACTTTAAAGAAGAAATCCTGTAATTTATTTAAATAGCAAAACGCAACATCTTGCAAGAAACAGCGTCTGAGGGCTTCTTAACATTTACTAAACGAAGAATGTGTCATACTCACTTAACGGGAAGAAACTCAGCTTTTAGACAATATTAACCATGTTTAGCTAAATGAAACAAAAGGATAATAACAAAGGCTCTGAATTACCCCGGAGCGAAAACATGCTAACGCAATTAGCACAGAACTCAAGTTAAATCCCCTTGATTAGCAAACTGAGATTCCACAGATTCCAGACGTATAAGTATCATCACTGAGCGATCAGAACTCGCGACATGGGAAGCAAACATAGACATCACACAACGTAGCATTACGGAGCAAACACAGGAGAGATTCTTAGCTATGCTGTTGTTCTGAACAGTTGTGTTCAATGGCATTAAAACGATAAAAACGCTGCTGAAGGTTAATCCAATGTGTCTGTGTCACTTTGAAATGATTACTGATAATCCATCTTCATATTTATGTCAATAACGGAGATTTCATATTAGCTGCTACGAGAGTGTATGACAGCTTCCGGTTCCAGGGCATTCTGGCTACGCATCACTCATTCACCAATGGGTAATGTTTAGATGGATTTTATGAACTTCCTCTCGATTCTATTGGCTCTAATTGTTAAAAAGAGGTGTCAATATGACACTATCATATGTTATAGTTTGGATTCCTAAAGCTTTTAGTCTACTATCCCATCATTCAAGGGTGGTTTTCACTATAAGTCATGTTTTTTTTTGGACGGACACTATAATTTAATTTTTTTTACTATGTTCAATCTGAATTTACTTTAAAATAAAAAAAATCTATATTGATTCTGACTTTTCTACATCCAACTCACAGGTTTGTCATTGCTTTGAGAAAAAAGATTATTAATTTACCCCTTTTAGAAGTGAAGTTATAGTCAATTGTTCTGGGAATGTCATTTTCGAGCCTGAGGCCTGAAAAACAGGCTCGGGGTTTAACTGGACTACAATTCACAAAAAAAAAATCAAGAATGAGCTATTCAAAGGTTTGATTTATTAACACCTTCTTTAAAACCTTAGTTACTAACAATATTGTAATTTCTAACTGGTGGGAAGTTATGCTGTAAATAACTTTAAAAATAGTTTCAGAATGATGCCAACATTTGTTTCTGGCCATCTTTCAGTCTTTCTACCCCAAAATCCTTTGCTCTAGATTTATATTAGTTAACTATTTCCCATTCTTAGTTTATCTATAAAAAAAGACCTCTGTAAAAATGGTGCACCAGAAAAGCTCTACATCCCTTTTTGGTAGGTTTATCAAGTGGCAAGCTGAATACAGTCAAACTGTCAATTAAATAGATGAAAAATACAATATTTCTTTAGTATATCAGCATATTCAATGAAAGTGTATACTTGCATAATTCCTGAGATTTGTTAGGTTGTATCCACATAGTTGAATTCACTTATTTTAAGTTGTTTTGGCCAAAGCATCAGCTAAATAAATGTTAAGTCCCCGTCTTCCTCTATCAGCATATTTCAAAGATCAATGTGTATTCTCCAACTGACCCAGATCTGAAGTTTGACCCTCTTGTCGTTCCTGTAGATGGTCTTGACTTTGAAGTCGATGCCCACTGTGCTGACAAAGGCCGACGTGAAGGAGTCGTCTGCAAAGCGGAACAGGAAGGAAGTCTTTCCCACGCTGCTGTTGCCGATGATCAGCAGCTTAAACATGTAGTCGAAGTTCTGGTCGGCTGCATCTTTATGCTCCTGGCCCGCCCCTGGATCTCTGGTTAGTGCCATCTATTAAAAGAAGAAGGACAAGAGAAGAAGAATGATACTTCAGACTCTAAAATGTATGAATAGATTGTGAAACTCAACTTGATAAAGTATCCACAGTCATTTCAAATGTTTCTAATGGAATCTAGGATAAAGGGGGGGAAATGTGATTCATTCTCAAATAAATATAGCAGCAAAAAGTATTTTGTTTTCAATGTGAGGATTGGCTGCTCTTCTCAGTTTTATATCAGTGTAAATAAATACCTTTTGGTTTCTGACTGCTGGTAAAGCCATTTGAAGACATCACATTTTGGTTTTATATAAGCTTAATCCATTCAAAAAAGACAAAATAACCAACAGCCTTGCAAACAATACAGCAGAAAACAATAAACATTAAATGTGTACATATAGACAGAAGAGAAAGATAATCAATAAAGCACCTTTTCAATAAACAATACAAAATATAAAGAATACTATAAAAGATCAACCAACAACTAGGGCTGCTCGATTATGGCAAAAATCATAATCTCGATTATTTGGGTCAATAATTGATATCACGATTACTAAAAAAATTACTTTGAAAACATCAATGTATTGAAAAGAAAATATTTAGTATGTTTTTAACAGTTGATTACCTTGAACCTTAAGTGTAATTCAATTGAAAAACCATAAATAAAAAAATATATTTATATTTTTCATAATTTTTCATAATCGTTGCAAGCCAACATCGTAATTGCGATTCAAATATGATTAATTGAGCAGCCCTACCAACAACAACTAATAAAAACATAAAAATATAAAACTATACACATAACACAAGCTTCTTAAATGTATAAGATAATTGAAAGGGCAAAACTGAGTGGAAGAAATATATTAATAAATATATACATTTAAGAAACTATATGAAGCCTGGAGTTCTCTGCGGGCCAGGGGTAAATATCTTAACTGAATATTTTAACTGATGAAAAAAACAAATGGGATTAATTCTAGCCCCTGCTAGATACCAGTGTATTACAGAAGCATTGCAACATGCAACAAGTATGCCAGCTATGTGCCAGGCGCAGGGTGCTCAGCTGATAAAGCCCCTATCATATAGTAAGCATTCGATATGAGTAATAAGTAGGCTCCATATCTTCCTCCCTGGCTGACGCTGGCTTATTTAAAGATTGGTGGGGTTGGGGATGTCTGGGACAGAAATGTGGAAAGACAGTACTCATTTGTTCAATTGACAGAGTGAGGAATCCCAGCTATTTGAGAATTCACAGACACAGGCCTGAAATTGATCCACAGTAAAAGCTGAGCAGATGTTGGTAAATGGACGTGTTGTTTTAACTATGGTCTACCTCCCCACCCCCCAATATTCTTTAGCTCTCATCCCTGTGTTATGAATCACAAACAGGGCCGCTCCTTCCACCCTCTATCCGTCATCCCCTGCTCGCTCTGTCCATTTGTCACATGGATGCGTTTAGCAAAACTTATGGGATAAGTGGACGCGCTGAGCGGTGGGCGAGGGGGCAATATATTCTCCACCGATTCCTGTACATTTCATCCATCATCCACCTGACCTACTGACACTCCCATTTAAACACACCAACACCCATTTATCTTCCTTTACTTTCTCTCTCATTCTCACCCATCTATGCATCCCTCCTGTCATCATCCATCCATATCTCCCCCCTCCCACGCCACACTCTCTCCTTCCTCCATCTTTCTGCATCATAAGAAAGCTGACCAATGCATTCATCCTCACATCCTCTACCCCCCTCCCACCCTCTCCCCTCAGAGAGGCTGAGCCCAGTCCTGTTGTACTCCCTAATAGCTGAGATCTCTCAGGAGACATGCTCAGGAATATAACTTCCAAGACCTTAAAGAGGGACCGGTTGCTGTGCACTCTCAGCAAAACAACTAATATCCGCGCATGCGCTAACACGTCAGTAGGACAATGCAAACAAATAGCTGTTTTGAGGTTTATTACTCGGGATGCTATAACTAAAGCAAAAAAAAAAAAGGCCATTTCGCATAAAAGCAGCATAATACTAAATATGAATCATGAACAGATGTTGACACCTGGCATAAAATACATGGAAATGAGTATTGGAAATGGGGTTTGCAGTTAGCTGTGGGGACACATGGGCTCGTGACACTTGTTGAAAGTTAGAAATAATCTAAATAAATATATACAAACCAGCCTCAAGTACGAGTACGACACACGCAAAGTTTTCTGAGATAAAAGGTGGACAATGTTTCACAGTTAGCCTAATTTGCCTACACTGCTCCACCATACGGTAGCTCTACCGAACCGATAGCATTAAAACAAACACTCCACTGTTTTTGACAACTGTGTGGAGAGTAAATTACCCTGGATGTGGTTTATAAACACGTCTCCTCCGTCCTTCCCGCGGTCTTCCTCCTCTACCTGAAGCCGATGGGTGTGCGCTGCTGTCGGGCGCTGAACTTCACGCGCTCCGCTCCGGATCTCCAGGCTGTGCATGCGCCTGTCAGGACACCACCGTGCAACGAGTCAAGTCAGCAAGGATATAGAAACGGAACTTCCGGTAGAACTTTCAAAATAAAACCATTCGTTGTCTTTCAATCTTATGTGAGATTCAACCAGACTGTATATGTGATCCTGTGATGATAGTTCCAGAGTTGTTGTAGTATTTATTTTTTAAGAGCTGTGACTGATAATTCTTTAATTAATCCAATATTGTAACGATTTGAAATTGGTCAGAAACTAGTCAAACGTGCGAAATGTAAACATTATCAAATGCATTGTGTTGACTAACCAAGAGTGTGGGAAACTTTAGATATTCAATATCATGATACAAATTAAAGATTTGCAGCAAACTGATTAATTTACATACATACTACATTGACAGTTTGCATGAGCAGTTGTGCTGCCAGACTTTTAATTTGAAGGTTGACTCACTTTATTTCCGGAACTATTCTGTCGTAATTGACGCAGACTCATTAGTTACTTTTATGCGTCCCTGCTGTAAACAGTGTTGAATGGGACAGGCATTACGCTGCACAAGTAACGCATCCAAACTCATGACCTCTCCGTTTAATAGGTCACATTAATACCGTGGCTAAAATATAGCAGCTGATTCGTAAGGTCTAACATTCCCATTTTAAACGCTAAACTTTAAGATGTAAATCTCTGAAATATTACGAGTCTTGAATCAGACAAACCCAAGTTCTGGTATTTTCAACAAGCATCATCCTGACTGTGAGCAATGCAGGGGAGTCATGCACCCAGGCACATCTTTCATGTCCAAACGGGATAAGCTCTACTTGGGTTTGCAAAGCACAAAGAACGGTTTTGTTTAGCAGCGAGAGAACCAGCATGCTTCTCTGCTGTAAGGCCTGATTGCGAATGAGACAGAGTAAATCATGTTGGAGCAAGAGAAAATCTACAGCTGCAGGGCAGTGATGCAAACAACCTGCCAAAACTGCAGTGGGAAAGACTTTTTTTATTTGTACTTGGCAACACATCGTCCCTGAGACTGCAGTAGCAGACACTAAACAACACACTATTTACAGAAAGTGTACTTCAGACTGGAAGAATACACTCACTGTGAAACGTTTTTCTTACCTAGCTTTATGAACACAAAGAAGAAGATTGACAAAAACTCTAAACATGCAATGTCGACCTGTGACATAATATACAGAAAATACAACAGTTAAATGTTTTTTTTAATTAAGAAATGTTCTAAACAAAAACAGAAGCATTCTCTATAGAAGCAATGGATATTAGGCTCATCTTAGTTCTGTGCCAAAAAGTACAAAATGTACAGGAACTCTCACATGCAGAACATTTTCCGATACATATTTAAAATAAAACCTGTATCAGCTTGAACAGTAACATTGTTACTTTGGCCAAAAGCAACAGTCTGTTTCGTAAAATAAGAACATATAAAAGTCTCTAAATGCTTTATGGCCCAGCTGACCAAACGGTTTTTACATGCATACCTTCTACTTCAAACGTTGAAGAGCTCTGACTTATTACTCATCATGGCTTGTCAGTGCTGGGTATGGTAGGTTTGTCAGCAGGTTTTGGGTCACTTAAGTGGAAGTATTGGGCTGGATCGCTGTGCAGCCATAAACGTTGGAACTCTTTAAGGAATGGACCCACCAGGTCCGGATCCTCGGTGACGATGACGTTCTCCTTATTGCTCTGCACCGCTGTCATCGTCCAGTTGAGGGAGCCGGTGATGAGCAGCCGGTTGTCCACCACCGCAAACTTGTGATGCATGTACACAGAGCCCAGGTCGCAACGCGCACAGATCCCTGGGGAGCAGAGAGGGGAGAACCAGAATCAGAACACCTTCAATCGTCCCACAGAGGAGACATTTACATTTGTTACAGCAAGTAAAGAGAGGAGGTTGGAGAATAGTGTTTTAGGCTAAGAGATTGTTCTTCAGTGTGTGCAATGTTTTTCTAGGTTGCGCTCAAAAAACCTCAATGTAAAGCAGGGATGTTGAATACGACATAATGTTCTGACCTGACCAGAGGAAACAAATAGATGGTTTATATTTGTAGAAAACAAGTGCCTTTAAACCTCAGCACTTCTCTACAGACTAGTTATCCCCATTGCAACAATGTGTGTAAATGGGTGAATGAGGCAAATTGTAAATAGTTGTTGTCCCCTTACAAACCTAGGGAGACATTATGGTATAGCAGTACATTTATCATTTAAAGTCACATGAATGTTTTCATTTTCCACTTCCTTTTTCTTGTACAGACTGAGAAGAAGAATCATTTTCATAGAGAAACCCAAGAAGGAGCTATGACATCTGACATACATTTTAAACCTTTATATTTATTTCACTTGTCTTGATTTCTCAAATATACAATATGTATGTTTTTCTATGATTACTCTCACCTTTTAAAAAAAAACAAATATGTTCATATTCTGATAGTGTTGAGTATTGCAAATACAAGTCTGCTTACTAAAGGTCTGCAAAGTAAAAAAAACATTAATACAAGTTCTAATACAGAACAAATACAAAATGTTTTAAGAGTTTGTAAATAAATTTTTTTATTTTCTATTGTGTTCAAGAGAAACTATCTAAGACAGAAGCATTATTTTTGTATGATAAAATATTGGGTTTGCAGATTGGACTGCAGGAAAAACTTTCAAGAGAGACATGCAAATTCTCTCTTGAAAGGTTAAGTGCATGCCCCTTCAAAGAAAATGAAAAACAATTACCACAAATGTGTTTTTGATAAACCATTTCTCTTGCAGGAAACATATCCCCTTGACCCCCTAATTGCAGTGTGTAAATGCTTTTTGAAAATTTGTTCAGCTCAAAGTGAAGAGAGTCAAAAAGCAATCTTAAAAGAGTAAATGCAACTGGCTATTAAAGTCTGATGTCTCTCCAGTTCCAACACACACACACACACACACACACACACACACACACACACACACACACACACACACACACACACACACACACAGAGTTATTCGAGGATAAAAAGGTTGCTGTACACAAATGGACAGATTATGAAAAAGGAGCTTATTGTGCCAACGTGATTCTCACATGGTCTGCAGTCAGCATACACACACTTAGAAACACTCTTCCTAATGAAATGTGCTGCTTGCTTGCCAATTTCTTACTTACTTAATTCTTACTTAACAATATGCAGAGGTAGTAATTTATTAAATGCAGAGGGCTGAGAGAGAAAGGGACTCTGACACATGACACAACATCTTTCAGAGCTTTCAGGCCAAGATTATAACTCTGACTCTTAGAAAGCCTTGTAGTAGAAACCTCCATTCACCCAGATATTTCCTATCATCTTTTCATTCACCTGTTAGGAACCATCTAGGACTTACTGACAATAACACTAATAGTCCGAGAACACAGCGGGAGTACCTTTTACTGAGGTAGACCTGAGTCATAGTTCCCGTATTTCAAGTATAATATGACGAGATAATGAGTGAGGTACATGTGCCTTTTGTAACAAATAATATCTCTATTAGGGCTAAATATGACCCCCTGGACCTGCTTGGTGTATTGTTCGGCATAGTGATGCTTCGTTAAGGTGACAATTAAAATCCCCAAGCATGAGGACGTTTAATTTATGATGATTTAAAAAATAAATAGATCTGTTTCTCTTACCGGCTCTGCGAAGAACCCCTATCTGGGAGCCATGGATGGCGGCGTAGTCCTTGTCGCAGAGGACTCGGATGGGGACGCCCCTACATTGCAGTTTTAGCACAGCCTTGCATAGGTCCATGTTGGAGAAGGCAAATACACACACGTCCAGAGAGGAGGAAGCAGACAAGATGCAGCGGAGAAGACGAGTGAAAGAGGTCTCTACGCCGTGAGGCAACGAGCAACAACATGACCTGGAAGAGCAGAAAACAGGAGAAAATAAGTGTGCTGATACTCCAAAGTGTATACTAAACAAGCTTGTTTCTGTGTATGCAGTTTCCTACCCTCTCTTCCAGGTTGCAAAGTTACAATAGCTCTATTCAGCAAGGAATGCTGTTGTATATTTTAAGCTGGCAAAAATGCTTATAGCCCCACTTTTTGGTTTCTCTGTATTATTTTATTTTAAGTACTTATTAAGCAGGTAAAAGACAATTCTGTAAAGTGAAAAACAATTGGGATGAGGAATGGTTATTGCACTGCCTAAATCCACTTACTGAGAGCATCTAGGGGCTATGAATTTTTCCATTAGAAACCATTATCACAACACGCTTGACAGTGATACAGAGAAAATCATATAGCTCTCTTTTACTCAATGTAGCAATTTAGTTCCACCTACTGAGGCAATGAGGGAGCGAAGATGTGCTCCAAGCAGGCCATCTCTGAGGGGAAGAAGAGGACCTCAGTGCGGGCTCTTTTAGGCCTGAGGCGATGGAGGAGCCAACCCAGCAGCTCCACGCTGAGAGAGAGGGCCACCACACCCAGACCCACCACCTTCACCGTCCACATACCTGACATCTCTACAACAATATCATGGATGGTTAAGATCCAAACATGTAGTGTAACGCACACTTTCTGAGCAACCTGACCTAACTGGAAAAGTAAAACAAATTGTTGTTCACTTTTTTTTTTTTTAATGGTATTTAATCAGTGGTTGAAGAAGTAATGTCTAGCTATAGCGCTCTCTAACGTTAGTCGATAATTGTAATATTATGCTATATCCTTCTATTCCACAGAAGCCGATATTTGTCTAGCTTAGCAAGGACATTGATTACAAGGTGTTGGTTATTTGTAAGATATCATTACATATCAGCACAAAACACTGACGAAAGAAGCAAGACTACGGCACAAATGTCATGGAAACCACACTAACTGTCAATATGTCAAAAATATGTAACACACTTAAAGTATGAGTATTTTTTCAGCTCATGTTAAACCATAAAATACAAGTATTTTTAGACAACACAACAAACCTGAGAGCTAGCTTCTGTCGCCACCACGCGGGAGTAGGTCAGGCTGTCTCAGGCGTTGATTCGTCACAGTCAATCGACTTGACTGACGTGTCAGAGAGCCAATCACTAGCCAGGAAGCATTAGCTCTCCTCCAATCATATAATGCGAACAGTTGACGGTGCCGGGGTGTCGTGCAAGCTTTTTCTACTCTACAGCAACGTGTATTTCCTACGAGCAAAGGTAAACAAATTACACTTTTACTACACCTCGTTTAACAATCCCGACATGTTTACCAAGTACGGTTAATCGAGGTATTATCAAATCTGTTTACGTACTAGAGTCCATTTAACTATTCGTCGTGAGGCGATTTATGTTGTACTGGAGATCAACAACAAACATGCTAACGTTAGCCTGCTAACTTTAGTTGCTAACAATATGGAGCGGCAGCAGCTGCCGACTGGAGTGGTTTTCCATTCAAGAGTTTTATTTGAACTCTGTTGATTCTCCTCCAAGCACATGTTCTCCTTGTTGAAGCTGCCTGTTTTTGTCTACTCCTCACCTCCTCACACAGACTTGATTTAGTTTGTTTGAAATGGGTCGTCGCAAGTCTAAAAGAAAGCCCCCTACTAAGAAGAAGATGAGCGATTTGGACTCTCAGTTCACCTGTCCGTTCTGCAACCACGAGAAGTCATGTGATGTCAAAATGTACTTACAATTGCACCAAACAATCCACTCATCAGCAACTAATTCAAGTTACATTTGTTGGTATTTCAGGTTGATGTTGCTAACTTTTGTTGTACTTTTTCTGCACACAGGGAGAGAACCAGAAATACTGGAATAATATCATGCACAGTCTGCTTGGAGGAGTTCCAGACGCCCATTACCTGTATCCTTAAGCAAACGAATCATCATCTTTTACATACATGTATAACATTATTAATGACAGAACCGTTCAAACCACGTTTTTTTTTACAATGAAGTTTCAGTGGTTTTTGAAGCGTGCAATGTTAACTTTTGTTTTTGATAATAGTAGTTCAACAAAATATTTTAAATGTTTTCTTGCTAGTTTGCACTGCAGGCATTTCCACTGGATCCAACGTAGGGCCCAGTATAATTTATATGAAATGCTTTACTGTCTATACTATCTTTTCCAGCATCATAAAGATCTCTGCCCACACTTAAACAAATTGATTAAATCTCTTCTTCCCCTTTTCACTTTCCGAATACATAACGGCACAATACCAAGTCTATATTTTTTAATACATAACCATTCTGGGGCCTGCTTTGAAAAAGCTTAATTTTTTACAAATGTGTGTATTCCAATACAGCCAGCTTAATGTGCGAGTCATTTTGATATCACATGAGTAGGGGTAGGGGGTCTGAATATGATAAGTAATACCTTTTTCAGAAGAGTCTTGATTTACAAAGTTCATATCATCCTGCACCATCATAAAACATTTTTAAACTCTTCAGCAACAAGTTCTCTTCATCCTTAACCCATGCTCCTCAGATCTATCGGAAGCAGTTGATGTGTACAGTGATTGGATAGATGCCTGTGAATCAGCCAATCAGTAGCCTTTGTGGAGTAGGATGTGATTCAGGGAGGGGATGAGGATGTGCCTGATGATCCTGGGCCCATTAGGATCAGGCTGGTCAGAGGACATTTATACAACTTTTTATTTAAAAGCTTTTATATGGTTACTTAAGATTAAAGTTCTGTGAACCAAAGTTTCACTTATGTGGTATTCAGCTCAAAGAGGCTCTGAAGCTCTCCTTTGTCTCATGACTTCTCTTTCTTTGTTATGTTTCAGCCTGCAACTCCAGTGTTGACTATTGAGATTTATACAAAAATAGTGATCTAACCTGAATAATCTTCAAACTTTGAGAGAGATTTTCTATTTTCAATATTAGTTATTTTTAAATGTATTTGTGTAGTCTTTCTGTTTAGGTTTGTAATGGCTAGATGTTGTTAGGTTCAATAAATATCATTTTTACAAGAAGCCTGTGTTGTCAGAAAACAGGCTATTGGCATTTTTATGTAAAAATCAATAAAAAGTTAAATATTTTTGGTCAGCATTATGAGAAAAATATGTGAATATACAGTATGGACCTTCTGTATTATACACTGAGATGAGTTGCAAGGCCTAAATGAGGAAAGGAACCCTCCAGATTTTCAAAGTTAAGGTGTGAGTGACCTTCTTCTTTTGATGAATGTAAACACAGTTCATGAGTGATGCCACGAGTTGTTTCCACAGCTATCCTCATAAAGACCGTTGTGTCACAACATGTCATTCCACTGGAGAGAGGAATGGAAATGTGTAAGATTTATGCTTAACTGCTAAATTCACAGGTTCTGAATTTTTCTTAGGAAATTCTGTTTTCAGTTAATTTTATGTTTTTGGCTTAAATGTTAACATTTTTTTAAATGAGTACAAATGAAATCCTCAAATCAAGTGTTAGTATTCAGTGTTTATTTTACCATGCATTAGCCTCCAGTGTTGAATAGCATAGAGAAATGTGTATTTTTTTCTTTTAATGTTTTGAATTGGATAATTGTGATCATGGAAATAAAGGAGTAATAAGACTTGATGCCAGCATGTGTCTTCATTTGATTGTGTAATGAACTTCATCTACTACATTTCCTTCGAGAACCAACACACTCTTTATGTGATCAAGACGTGGTTGTTTAAACTTGGTTGGATGTAAGTCTTTCTTCAATGGGGGAATATGAAACAAAAGGTAGTCACTAATATTACACAACGCAAACATTAACACCACTGAGCACCACCAGCTGGTGACAGTAGGATGGACAACCTCACAATTATGGTTGGGATTTAGATGAACAATAAAATAAAAGCCAATAAAGAAAAAATGGTTTCAAGAACTCGGCAAGTGTCAGAGATAATAAATAACATTGTGTTTTAAAATAATAAAGGGTTTATAGTTAAAGTGGAATGAGGTGAAAGAACTCAAAGACTTCCAAATTAAGTTTTTATTTGAGTTTGAACCGCTCAGTTACAAAGTCAATTATACACAGTTGTAGTCATCATTTTGGTTAAAAGAAAACCTCACACAAAAACCTATACAACTAGTGAATGGATGGATGAACCACAAAACCCCCCTCCCACATTTCCAGTTCTTTAATTCAAAGACTGTGCCCGTTTCTCGTGTTCACGACTTCTGATCTACTCTCCTGTGGCATCTGTGACCGTGACACAATTTGAGGAGTACAGTGCCCATTCATTCCCACAGAGCACAGGATGAAGCAGACCACAAATGAAAGAAGACACAGTGTAGCGAGGCTGTGCACCGGGCAGGGCTGAGTGATAATAGATGAGATGTGGAGTGCCTGCCCGGGCTCTCCACCCAGGTGGAGTGTCTCCTTGCATGCGCGCACTGCACTGTGTATTGTGTTTGATGATGGACCCCAGCTGGAGAGGTATTGACGACGCCTTATGAAACATGCTGGAGGATGATTACAATGGAGAATGATTATCACTTAGTCTCTCGTCTGTCTCTGCACGTCCCCTCCCACTCCCTCCCCCTCTCTTCTATTCCTCGCTCCTTCTTTCTCCTCTCCCATTCAGCACGCGAGGTCAAGTGTCACTCCGTCTCCGTTGTCAAGGCTGCCAATCACCCACACAGTGAGTGCGAGGCAACTGTTGCCAAGGAAACAGAGCGATTCGGTTGCTAGGCACCTGGAGCTGTGCTCACAATAGTCATTTTGTTGCTTAGAAGCACACACACATGCATACACAAATACACACAAAACCACAGAAAGGGCTTTGTCGAATCAACAAGTTTACACAACGCAATGTCGAAATTTGTATGAATTATAATTACATTCTGTACTTATAAATAACAGATTTGCTTAGGTAGGAGTGCGAAATCATGGAGTAGTACAGGCTAAGAGTGTAATTCATCATGGGCAAATTTGCAAACGGATGCTAATTTACTGCTGAATTAGCAATGCAATGTTGATTTTCTAATTTATAATACTTAGCAATAATGCTAATGCACCAAATATGTAATTCAGGATGTTTTATTCCAACACCTTTGCCTCCTGATTAATCAGCATGCCCTGATGACGAAGAACTCCTCAGACCCACACCTCAAGTTGATCAATAAAAGACATAAACATCCATCATTCTGACTAAGAATAGTTACCCATAAAATCAATCAATCCCTTATTTCCCCACTGGCACATGGACCCAGTGAACCTTGCTGCAGTGTGTGTGCTTTCATACATATGGGGATCTGTCTGTGTACTTGTTTTTATAAGATCCATCAATCCCATATTTCCCCACTGGCATGTAGATCATGTGTACCCTCATGCAGTTTATATACGTGTGTGTGTGTGTGTGTGTGTGTGTGTGTGTGTGTGTGTGTGTGTGTGTGTGTGTGTGTGTGTGTGTGTGTGTGTGTGTGTGTGTTTCCCCATCATGACAGCCAGTCAGCTGAGCCGCATGCTGAAATGTCAGCCACGGGTGCAAGTCTTGACATGTCCTCATGTGTTACTGTCTCCTGTTGCTGCGGCTAAAGGCATCCAACTCTCACACATTTTAAGTATGAGCCAGGGAATACAACAGTGAAAGAGAAGTGGGATGGGAAATGATGGATATGCACGGTTACAATGTACAATCCCATGGTCAGCGCAGCCGTTTACATTCATGAAACCAATTTCGCAAAAACTTGTTTTGGTAAAACGTTTAGAGTAGAGTGTGAAGGGCTGTGAAAGACACTCATCAACTGATAAGATTATGGGCTCACTTGTAAGCACGGCTGACTGACAAGGGTATGTAATCAAGAAGGTTTGGAATTAACGTCTGAGTCTGAAGGCTTTTGTGTTAAGCTCCCTGAACTAATGCCCGGGGGGTTTAGCTTAGTGGCATGGTGCAAGTCCCCCCCCCAGCAGCACCTCTGCAGGAGAAGCTCAACCTGGCCAGCGAAACAAACTCATTTCCTCCACAGGTGTAAAGAGTGACATGGTTGATAAATCTATGATGATAAAACCTTTTCAGTGGCTGGATTTGATTTGGCTAGCCCTGATTGCGGTTCTATTTAAAAACCTTCCTGATTGAACAAAATAAGCCTTTCCCCTCGTAAAAAGTCACCTCTGGGTTCTTAATTAAAAACCACCCCAATGTCTGTGTCACCTACTCAGCTTGGCTATACATTTTATATGTGTCTGCCTTTGTGCTCTCCTGAATAGAGTCTTGCTTTTGGTCCGCTGTAGATGATAAAGCTTCCACTCGACTACGCGTATTCTCAAGCAATAACATCCACATCTGTATTATCAACCCAAGAATACCCGTGGTCGAGACCGGAGCAAAAGAGGCCCACCTCCTCCCCCTCCATTGCTTCTTTCTCTCCTCTGAGCTCTGGAGCTCATTCTCCTTTTTTCTGTGTGCTTCCCTTCAGCTCCTGCACTCAGAATAAGATTGTAGCGTGGAAGAAGGAGGAGGTCTGTGTGTGTGGAGGCAATTTCTTTAAGGACACCACCTAGAAATAAGAGAGACAAAAGAGATCATATTTATCCTTGCAATAGCATTGCTCAGAGGTTATATTACACATTTCACGCACGCTTTAAGTCACATATTGAGCTCATTGTAACTATTAACCAGATTTTAAAGCTTAAACCACACACACACGCATATTCACACACACGCAACCTGCTATGGATCTTTACCTGAGCTGCACCAAGTAAACAGATTGCACTGCCAACAGCTAGTCCCTTTGCTCTTCCTTGTATCAAGCAACCATTTAACCAAGAGCTGAGGGAGAGGGCAGGCTCACCAATTATCAAATAGGTGTCATTGTGTGTTACACTGCAGTGAGGGGGGGGGGACTGATTACCAAACAGATGTTCAGCTCTCACCTCCATCCTCCTCACCTCATGTCTTCCATCATTTCATTTTCCTTGTTTTCGGCATCTATCTCCTCTTATTGTTGGAAGGCTCTCTTGTATGTCGTCGTCCCCCCCCCTCCATCTCCCTTCCCTCTCACACTCCTTTCCTTAGTCTGTCCCATGGAGAATAAGCCTGACTCTTCTCTATCCACACTTGCCAATTAGAGAAACAGTAGTTGTCAATCAACAGCTTAGGAGAGGAGAACAAGAGAGAAGGAGAGTCATTGGGAAATAGGGGGAGATTGGGGGG